>NC_080165.1:600000-790000 GCF_950295315.1 Erinaceus europaeus | reverse complement strand
AATCATGTCTGCAACATGTTGATCAAGTCTGGGTGCTTGGTACCATGATAACTACATCTACAAACGAGTGGAGGTATTGGCGGCGGAAAGCTCTAAAATCGTTCCTGAAATGCCAGTGACAGCTGTGGAAACAGTGTTTGCTTCCTGAGGGCCCACTGAGGCTAGGCAATGTTAAAAATACGATTGGTTCTAAGGACCTGAGATGAAATGCTCTCATCCCATCCACTCCCTCCTTCTTGCAGTGCATCCTTTAGATTATTTCCTGAACGAGGCATCCCCAGCTCTAATGAACATTAATCTGGTTATTTCCTGAACGAGGCGTCCCCAGTCCTAATGAACATTAACGGGGCTATCCTCACTAAGTCCAAGCAGGCCCAAACCGGTCCACTGTGTTTCAAAAGGAAATGATTATCCATTCAAATTAAGTAAAGCTTATAAAAAATTTTCAACAGCACTTGAAATCCGACAAAAGGCGCAGCGAAGAAGAAAAAACGGGGGCCGGGGCAAGCAGCAGCGCTGCAGGGTCAGCCATATGGCATGAAGTACAAGGACCAAGGACTGGCAAAAGGATCCCAGTTCGAGCCCCCCAGCTCCCCTCCTGCAGGGGAGTCACTTCACAAGCGATGAGGCGGGTTTGCAGGTGTCTGTCTGTCCTCCTCTCTGTTTCTCTCTGTCCTATCCAACAACAACAATAACAGCAAGGGTAACAAAATGGGAAAAAATGGCCTCCAGGAGCAGTGAACTCTTAGTGCAGGCACCGTGTCCCAAGTGATAACCCTGGAGGAAAATAAACAAATAAATTAATAATATTTTTTAAAAATTTCAGCTGAGGTCACTATGATATTTTTAAATTAATTTACTGGGTACACATTTAGCTATTTCATTCAGTTTCATTCCAGATGTGACATATCACATTTTCATGTGTAACTCCAGCATTCTGGTTGAATCAGATTTTTTTTTTTACTTTTTTAAAAATTTTATATTTTACCAG
This sequence comes from Erinaceus europaeus, assembly GCF_950295315.1. Taxonomy (NCBI): domain Eukaryota; kingdom Metazoa; phylum Chordata; class Mammalia; order Eulipotyphla; family Erinaceidae; genus Erinaceus; species Erinaceus europaeus. The sequence continues at coordinate 789,009 of NC_080165.1, read as the reverse complement.
AGCACTGCTCAACTCTGGCTTATGGTAGTGCAGGGGATTGAACCTGGGACTTTGGAGCCCCAGGCATGAGAGTCTGTTTGCATAACCATTATGCTATCTACCCCTCCTCCAAATCAGACTTTTTAAAAAATGATATTTGGATATTCAGCTATATTAAATGACATTCTAACAGAATCTACAGCCCCCTTCCACTGGGGTGATGGGGGGAATCCAGTTTCCCAGTGTTTTCAGTAGTGGGGCAGCCAGCAATAGCACATCAAGTGTTCCCTGGAATCCACAGTTCAAAGAGGCCAGGGGTCTTTGGAATAAACAGGTTGGCAGACAGAGTCAGCAGTGTTCTGGTCTGGCCTTGCACACACCTGCTTGCCGATGGGCCCGGGCACATTCACTTCGGCCATCCAGAGACCTTGAGGGTCAGAGCGATTTACCGGCATCCACTAGAAGCTATTAGCATCACTGCACAGAGTTGATGGAAGGGTGTTATTGCTTTTGTAATAAAAAAATGACTTTCGTGAAAGAGTCTACACATAATATTATAGGAGACTTTTTCCCCATGCTTCTCCTAACCCCTTCAGAGTCACAGGGTTGCTAAGAGTTGTTGGCACTCTTTACTTTTATTTGTGTAGTGCCATGAGTGTGGATGGTATGTCCCAGGACCACACACACACACACACACACACACACACACACAATTTATAAATGAGGCAGCGTCTGCCTCAGATTGCTGCAAGGCTGCTGCCTCCACAAAGGACACCAGGACGGAAGCAGTGAACTTGCTGGCAGAACAATGTGATGTGGTGACTGTCCAAATTAAGAGATTTTCAATGCTAAGGGAACTTTCCTACCTCTACAGATTACTCCAGGCAGCCAAAAATGCTGTTTGAAAATGCATCGAATGAATTTCTAGCCATACCCCCCCCACACACACACACACAAAAAAAAAAAAAAAATAGAGCCATCACCTTAGAAAGCCCTACACCCAGCAGCAGAATGGATTGGAAGCAGCACAGAGACAGACAGGAGACAAGGTCAGGATGTCAGAGGAAGGCAAGTGGAAGAGGACAGACAGAGACAACAGATCACAAAGCACCCGTTATGCAAAATCAGAAAGGTGAGCCCTGCCCTGCACAACAAGGTTCCTGCCCGCTGGGAACTCAGCATTGGGCATGTCACCCAGACCACACCGGGTGCAAACAGGAAAGCCATTCATATTTACAGGAGAAGACAAGTGCAGAGCACATGGAAGCAGGGAGGAGCAGAACGCATTTTAAAGTAAGTTACGTTAGAAGATTACTGAGAAACAGCTTTAAAGTAGTGGTTGTATGTGTCTGATATATGACTCAGCTTCATTACTGACCTGTGTCTTACTTCCTGCTGCTTCATACTAAGCACACACCAGAAAATCATCCCCTAAACTGCATTCAGACTTTAAATATCAGCGTCATCTGAACATGACTCAAGATTCAGCAAGTGTTAGTAGTTCAGTACATCGTTTAAGGTGATGGAAGAGATTGATCTCATTTGAATAAATAAAGTTAATATTCCCATGATTTACTGTAAGAACTCTAGACACATTTTCCAGTTTGGGTGCATTTTAGTAATTTCCCATTTTTTTCTCATTCTAAGTATAATATTTTAGATATAAATAAATTTTCATCCAGGTTCTGTTCACCAGAACTCTGCGCAAAAATCAGAGAATGCAGAAATTGTCACTAGAGAGTATTTTAGATTTTAATTTACATTCTAGTATATTTTCATCTTTCAGAGTCAGAAGTTATAGTAAGACATTCCACGTTCAGCTCTTGGACATTAAATAAAGGATCACCACGTGAACTAAGGCTATGGGGCTGTTCATTTTCACCTTGAAAGCTCTCAGTACAAGGATAAGTAAAAGGCACTGGCAGGGCTGGGGAGGCAGCACAGTGGTTCTGAAAAATATCTCTCCTGCCTGAGGCTCTGAGGTCCTAGGTTCAATCCCCAGCACCACTATAAACCAGAGTGGGGCAACACTCTGATCTTTCTCCTGTATCTATCTATCTATCTATCATCTATCTATCATCTATCTATCTATCATTTATCTATCTGCCTACTTACGTGTATCTGTCTCATTAAAATAAAATTAAAAATACCCTTTAAAAAAGCATTAGTAAAAGCACGGAAGTTCAAAGTAGTACATGGGAAGTCCAGGAGAGAGAATGTCTCTAAAGATGCTGGGGGGGGGGGGGCTTTTCTGAGCAGCACTGCTTGACATTTAATATGACTCAAAGAAAACTAGCCCAGCCCCAATTTTTTGTAGCAGTGGAGCACATCTGGGGGACTAGGCACACAACCCCACATGACACCATTTGCTCAAAAAAATTGTGAAGAGGGTGAGGGAGTGAGGGAGTGAGTGAGTGTGTGAATGAGTGAGTGAGTGAGTGACTGAATGAGTGAGTGAGTGGGTGAGTGACTGAGTGAGTGAGTGAGTGAGTGAGTGAGTGAGTGAGTGAGTGAGTGGGTGGGTGGGTGAGTGAGTGAGAAAGTGGATGAGTGGTTGGTTGGGTGGATGAGTGAGTGAGTGAGTAAGTGAGTGAGAGTGGGTGAGTGGTTGGGTGGGTGGATGAATGAGTGAGTGAGTGGGTGGGTGAGTGGTTGGGTGAGTGGTTGGGTGAGTGAGTGAGTGAGTAAGTGAGTGAGTGGGTGGGTGGGTGAGTGAGTGAGTGGGTGAGTGGGTGAGTGGGTGGGTGAGTGAGTGAGTGAGAAAGTGGATGAGTGGTTGGTTGGGTGGATGAGTGAGTGAGTGGGTGGGTAGGTGAGTGGGTGGGTGGGTAGATGAGTGAGTGAGTGAGTGAGTAGGTGAGTGGTTGGGTGGGTGGATGAGTGAGTGAATGAGTGAGTGAGTGAGTAGGTGAGTGGGTGAGTGAGTGAGTAAGTGGGTGAGTGAGTGAGTGGGTAAGTGGTTGGGTGAGTGAGTGAGTGAGTGAGTGAGTGAGTAACTGAGTGAGTGAGTGAGTGAATGAGTGAGTGGGTGGGTGGGGCTGACTCAGCCTGGCTGCAGCAGGGGGCAGGCAAGTGTCTGTAGCTAATGGGAAAGACAGAAATGTGAACAGACTTGGAGGGAATCAAATCTCACTCCATTTCTACTTTCCTCTGACACTCATCACACACTCACACACACACACACACTTCCTCACACACACGCTCACATATACACACACTCCCTCACACACACACTCACACACAGTCAAACACACTCACACACACACACACTCTCTCACACACACACTCACACACAGTCACACACTCTCTCACACACACACTCACACTCTCACACTAATACACTCACTCCCTCACATATGCTCGAACACACAATGAAGCACTGTGATGGTTCAGATAGCAGATGATAAACAATTAACATAGTAACAAGCACTAAGGATATGTATTGCTCTGAGTTTTCAAAACAGGAACCAGTTTTGTCATAAAAGAGCACAAGGGGTCGGGTGCCAGCACACCAAGTAGAGTGTATGTTACATTGTGCCAGGACCCGGGTTCCAGCCCCTGGGCTCTACTTGCGGGGGGAAGCTTTTCGAGTGCTGAAGCAGGGCTGCAGGAGTGTCTCTGTCTCTAACCCTCTCTAGCTTCCCCTCTCAATTTCTGGCTGTCTCTGTCCAATAAGTAAGTAAACATAATGAAATGTATAAAACAAAAGAGCATCCATAGAGGCAGCTTGCAGGCACTCAGAGGGCAGCTGCATCACTCCAGAAGCAAGCACAGCCCCCACGGAGAGTGAGTGGACACTGCAGACACCAGGAATGTCTGCCGGCAACAACACGGCAGGTTCACGGAGGTAGGACAGAGTGCCGGTGGGACCCGAAAGGGACAGCTTACAAATGAAGCCACCTAGTAGCAGATATGGACAGAGCGCAGAAACACAAGCTGGGTGTTGGTAAGTACGATCACCGAAAGAACAGGACGGGGTTTTCAAAAGCTTCATTTACTGATAGTGTCAGAAGGGGATTGGGAGGGTAGGGGAGATAGAGAGGGAGAGAGACATAGAGACCTCGGCAGACCTGCTTCACCACTGTGGATATTCCTCCCCTGTGGGTGGGGACCAGGGGTGTGAAGCCAGGTCCTTGCACATGGCATTGTGGGCACTCAGCTCGGGGTCCCAACACCTGGCCCCAGGGCAGAGCATAGCTAGCATGCAGGTGAACTAAAAGGATTATCTGGGAAGATGGTGTCAGAGTTGAGACTAGGATGAGAAAGCTGGAGTATGTCAGAGAGTAACTCCATCCATCAAGCTGGAGATGCTGCCATGACAACAACCTGACTTCCCTGGACAGAGGCCCTCACCCATGTGTCCTGGAACCTCCCCTCCCCAGACCCCTGCCCCACTAGGGAAAGACAGAGACAGGCTGGGGGGATGGATCCACCTGCCAACACCCTTGTCCAGTAGAGAAAAATAAATTTCAGTCAACAGTATAATGAATGGTAAAACAGTTGAGATATCTGTCTGTAAGCATTAAGTCAACTTAAGAATAGAACTAAGGAAAAAAGAGTAAATGAAAGTACTACATATTGGTGAAGTAGAATTGAGAATTGACAGAAGCACACAGGCCTCTTAAAGCTGAGGTTAAGACATTTCCGTCACTAAAGCAAAAGTTGTTAAGTCAAGTAATAAAGCTACATTTTAATTTGAAGTTACAAAAACAAACACTGAAAAAGGATGCAGTGAACAGAAATGAGCTCTCTCATTATTCAGAAACAGGTCATAAAATGTGACAACAAACCTAAGGCAGGACATATATATATTTCATTTAAAAATGCAAATGAGATAAACTTACTTATTAAAGTAAACTCAGACCAGAGTAGAAATCAAATCTCTTTTTACATGATACAGTCAAGAGAAACAAAGCAAAGTGACTCAGAAAATATTTCTATTCCACATTCAAACTTGTTATAAATCCAAGATAAGACTAAAAACACACACTGAGAAAATTGACACACCACTAAACAGCTTTAAAAAAAACTGAGAAAGCATAGACATTCAGAACAATAAACAGTTGCAAACGAGAACCCTGAAGAACTAAAAGGTTCCTTAAAAGGCTAAGTGGGTGGAGAAGACAGTTTAATGGCTATGCAAAAGAGCTTCCATGCTCCCTGAGCTCCAGGGCCCAGGGGTCACCCATCAGCATAAACTGGAAAGCTGCACTGCTCTCCAGTAAAGAAACAGTAAAATGCAAAGTCAAGTTTAGTAACATAACCTTCTGTGGCATGATTCCAGGGCTCCAGTCCGCACTGGGTGCTATGTTTCTCTGTCTTTCTGTTTCTGTCTGTCTTTGTAACTGTTGTTTGTTTTTACAGAAGCCTTGCTCAGCCCTGGTTTGTGGTGGTGTGTGTGTGTGTGTGTGGGGGGGGGGGGTCTGGGACCCTGGAGCCTCAGGCAACAGAGTCTCTTTACATAACCATTATGCAATCTCCCCACCTCAATCTCCATCTCTTTCATTCTGTCCAAAAAGGAAACTTCAGGCTGGAGCAGTGAAGGTCCAGGGTGCCACAGAAACAAGTCATGGTAAGTACTACTACTACTACTACTACTACTACTACTACTACTAATAATAATAATAATAATTGATCTTGTTACTGTCTTGTTGTTGTTTTCCCTCAGTTGCTGGAGCTTGTTGCCAGCACTATGAATCCAATGCTCCTGGTGGCCATTTTTTGCATTTTATTGGGTAGGGCAGAACGATATTGATAGAGGAGGGGTGGTAGAGAGGGAGAGAAAACGGGAGACACCCACCGATTTGCTTATTCATTTTGTTTATGAGAGAGACCAGAACATTGCTTAGGGCTGGTGTTCAGTGGTGCTGACGGTTGAAACTGGAGCCTGGGGGCTCAGATACACTAATAATCTAACATATGGGACTAGTTCCCTGTTTTTAGTATTTTATTTTTTTATTAATTTTAATAGCAGCTTTTATTTGGTATTGAAATAACCTTAGTTTGAAAGACTATAAATATTTTGGAAATATGATTCCTCATGTCTTCAAAGCATGTCACCACACCACACCCTGTAAGAAGCACCAGCATTGTCCAGCAAAGCACATGAACATCGTTTTGTTCTTGAGGAACTGAGAGCTCCAAGAGGGTTGGTGGGAAGAGGGGTCTCCTGGGCAGAGGGGCATGGCTCCTTGTATGCGGCACCCTGCGCTTACCCATGGGGAGCCACCGCCCACCCCCCACTATCTCCTTTCTAGACCCTGTCATTCATTTTAGCCTTTGGAGTTCCTTTTGAGAAATGGGATCATCTTGGGGGTCGGGCAGTAGCGCAGTGGGTTCAGCGCAGGTGGCACAAAACGCAAGGACCAGTGTAAGGCTCCCGGTTCGAGCCCCCGGCTCCCCACCTGCAGGGGAGTCACTTCACAGGCGGTGAAGCAGGTCTGCAGGTGTCTGTCTTTCTCTCCCCCTCTCTGTCTTCCCCTCCTCTCTCCATTTCTCTCTGTCCTGTCCAACAACAATGACGACATCAGTAACAACAATGATAAAACAACAAGGGCAGCACAAGGGGGAAAAAATAAAGAGGAAAACATGATCATCTGATGGACTCGCACTGCTCTCTTGGTGCCCCTACTCTTCTCCTGTTGGGTCGAGTATTTTCCATGTTAGGTGTCTTTTGGGTCCAGTATTTTCCGTGATCCTTTGTGAGATTATGCCCGGACCAATTTTTATTGGTGAGGTTAGACCTTTCTGTATCTGAAAGCCTATTGCCAAATTATTCTCTTTTAGTTAGTGATTTGATATAGTTTATAAGATTATAAGATTACAGGGGTATAGTTCCCCACCCCACACACCACCAAAGTTCCTTCTTTAAGTGAGAGATATTCTTTTAAAAGTTTCTTCAAATATAAAGTATGCCCCTTTATCTCTCTTCTCTCCGTAACAACACTTCTATGAGCTGAATGTTGTCCTTCTCGATATTGGCTCATAACTCTCTTGGATTACCTTCATTTATTTTACTTCTACTTTTCAGAAATATGTAGTGACATCCTCTACCTTGTCTTCCTGTTTACCACTCTGACTTTTTAAAAATTAAATTATATTTATTTATATATTGGACAGAGACAGCCAGAAATCAAGAAGGAAGGAGGGATAAAGAGCAAGAAAGATGACCCAGGTGGTGGGGCACCTGGTTGAGCGCACATGTTACAGTGTGCAAGGACCCAGGTTCAAGCCCCCAGTCCCCACCTGCAGAGGGAAAGCTTCACAAGTGTTGAAGCAGGGCTGCAGGTGTCTCTTTGTCTCTCACCTTCTCTGTCCCTCCGTTCCCTCTCCATTTCTGGCTGTCTCTATCCAATAAATAAATAAATAAATATAATAATAATAAATAACAGCAAGAGCGACAGAGAGAGACCTGAAGCCCTGCCTCACCACTCATGAAGCTTCCTGCCTGCAGGTGGGGAGCAGGGGCTTGAACCCAGGACCCTGTCCACTTTAATATGTGCACTTAACCAGGTGCAGCACCACCCGGCCCCTTCCTCTGACTCCCATTGTCTGTCTTGCTGAAGTTGTGTGTGTTAGTACAGTTATTCTAGCCTTTATCTCTCTGATTATTTCTTTCCTCATTTTCTCCATCCTGTTTCTGACTTTGCTGGAGAATTCTTCCACAGAGTTCTAATTTTGTTGAGTATCCGTAGGAATGTAATTTTGAAATCTTGTTGAAGAGATTTATAAAACTCTATTGAATATTTCTTTTTGTTTTGTTTTTAGATTTATTGTTTCCTGGCTCTTCATCACAGGTAATTTCCTCTGAATTTTTTTTCAAAGAACCAGCATGTTGCATTTGAACAGCTGTGTAGTAACCAGGGATCTGATGCCACAGTGCTTGACTGAGCTTATGTCATCGAGACAGCACCAGCCCAGAGGTTCGGGATTGCTGAAGAGAGAACTACCTCTGGCAGACCATGTGTCCTGCTCCTGGCTCCATTCCTAGGGCTCCAGCATCATGGAGACCACATGTTTGCTCTTGCTCTCCATGCCCCACTCTCAGTGCTGTGGGCAGACCTGTGCAGAGCCGGCCCTGCTAACAACGGTGGAGCACAAGAGACAGCAGCAGGGGCCAGGCCCAGGCCATGGAGGGTGGCCGAAGTGACATACTTGTACTTGGCTGGTGGTGGCCTGGAGCCCAAGTTCCAGAGAGATGCTGGGACCACAGCTTTAATGTTGGTGTTAGAGCCTCTCTGTCTCCTCACAGCCTGGTTTCTGTTCCCTTTCTTGTGAGTTTATCACTGTCCCCAAGCTCATTTATATTCATGTTTTTTCAGGTATGTCACAGTTATTGCTGCTGTGGAAATAAAGGAGAGAAGGGCCAGCTATTATGTTTCTATCTGCTCTCCTGCTGCATTTTCAAGAGAAAAAAATGAAAGAGTGCTTCAGATCAGTCTCACATATGAACTCATCTAAACAGAAATATTAGCAAGTAATACATCAGGAGTTGAAACTATTTTTCAGTGATGACATTTAAGTCCTTTATTTTTAAATTTTCTTTATTGGGGGATGCTTGACTTACAGTCAAAAGTAAAATACAACAATTTGTACATGTGTAATGTTTCCTAGTTTCCACATTACAATTCAGCCCCCACTAGGTCCTCCTCTGCCATCTTGTTCCCAACCTGAGCCCTCTGCCACACCCCAGAGTTTTTTCCTTTGGTGCAATGCACCAGCTCCAGCCTGAGTTCTGCTTTGTGCCCCCTTTGTTTCTGTGCTTCAACTTCTGCCTGTGAGTGAGATCATTCCATACTCATCCTTCTCTTTCTGACTTCTTTCATTTAACATAATACCTTCAAGCTCCATCCCAGATGAGGTGAAGAAGGTGAAATCCCCATTTTAATAGCTGAGTATCTAGACCACAACTTGCTCAGCCACTCACCTGTTGTTAGACACCTGGGTTGCTTCCAGGTTTGGGCTACTACAAATTGTACTAAGATGAACCCAGGTGCACACAGATCTTTCTGGATGGGTGTGTCTGGTTCCTTAGGATCTATCCCCAGGAGAGGAATTGCAGGGTCACAGGGCAGGTCCACTTTTAGACTTCTGAAATTCTCCAGACTGCTCTCCACAGGGGTTGGACCCATTGGCATTCCCACCAGCAGTGCAGGAGTGTTCCTTTGACCCCACAGCCTCTCCAGCATTTGCTGCATGCTACGTTTTCTGGGTTTTAAAAATTTTTTTTATTATCTTTATTTATTTAATAGAGGGAAGGGGGGAGGGATAGAGAGGAAGAGGACAGAGAGACACCTGTAGCACTGCTTCACCACTCTGCAACGTTCCCCCTGCAGCTGGGGGTCGGGGACTAGAACCTGGGTCCTTTTATACTGGAACATGTGCGCTCAACCAGATACGCCACCACCCAGCCCCTACATGCTACCTTTTCTGATGTATGAAATTCTCACAGGAGTGAAGTGTTATCTCATTTTTGTCTTTATTTGCATTTCTCTGAAAATCAAAGACTTGGAACATTTTTTCACATGTTTTCTGGTCTTTGGATGTCATCTCTATAAATATTTTGTTCATAACTTCTACCCATTTTTGGATGGGGACATTTATTTTAGTGTTGCTGAGTCTGGTGAGTTCTTTATATATTTTGGTTATCAGCCTCTTGTCTGATATATGGCATCTAGATATCTTCTCCCATTCTGTGAGACGTCTCTCTGTTTGGGTGGTGGTATCTTTTGCTGTGCAGAAGCTTTTTAATTTGTTCCAGTCCTATTTGTTTGTTTTTGTTTCAGACATTTTTTTTTGTAATAAATTTGTATCATTGAAGATGCCTTTAAAATTTAGGTAGCTAATAACTCTGAAAATGTCCAGTAGTTTTAGTTTATCTCCTCATTTAGCTCCCTCATTTCATTTTTTTTATTTCTTTACTGGGGAACTAATGTTTTATATTTGACAGTAAATACAGTAGTTTGTACATGCATAATATTTCCCGGTTTTCCATATAACAATACAACCCCCAGTACATCCTCTGTCATCCTTCTTGGACCTGTATTCTCCCCCCACCCAGAGTCTTTTACTTTGGTGCAATACACCAATTCCAGTTCAGGTTCTACTTGTGTTTTCTCTTCTGATCTTGTTTTTCAACTTCTGCCTGAGAGTGAGATCAACCCAAATTCATCCTTCTGTTTCTGACTTATTTCACTTACATGAATTTTTCAAGATCCATCCAAGATCGGCTGAAAACAGTGAAGTCACCATTTTTTACAGCTGAGTAGTATTCCATTGTGCATATAGACCACAACTTGCTCAGCCACTCATCTGTTGTTGGACACCTGGGTTGATTCCAGGTTTTGGCTATTACAAATTGTGCTGCCAAAAACATATGTGTACACAGATCTTTTTGGATGGGTGTGTTGGGTTCCTTAGGATATATTCCCAGGAGAGGAATTGCAGGGTCATAGGGTAGGTGCATTTCTAGCCTTCTGAGAGTTCTCCAGACTGTTCTCCACAAAGGTTGGACCAATTTACATTCCCACCAGCAGTACAGGAGGGTTCCTTTGACCCCACACCCTCTCCAGCATTTGCTGCTGTGACCTTTCCTGATGTATGACATTCTCCCAGGAGTGAAGTGGTATCTCATTGTTGTCTTTATTTGCATTTCTCTGACAATCGGAGACTTAGAGCATTTTTTCATGTGTTTCTTGGCCTTTTGGATCTCATCTGTGGTGAATTTTCTGTCCATGTCCTCTCCCCATTTTGGGATGAGGTTATTTGTTTTCTTGTTGTTGATTTTGGCAAGCTCTTTATATATTTTGTTATTAAACTCATGTCTGATGTATGGCATGTAAAGATATTCTACCACTCTTTGAGTGGTCCCTTGGATGGGGTCGTGGTTTCTTTTGCTGTGCAGAAGCTTTTCAACTTGATGTAGTCCCATAGGTTTATACTTGCCTTATAGTCTTCTTTGTAACTAGATTTGTTTCATTGAAGATGTCTTTAAAATTTATGTGGAAAAGAGTTCTGCCAATATTTTCCTCTTAAGTATCTGATAGTTTCTGGGCTAACATCGAATTCCTTGATCCACTTGGAATTTACTTTTGTATTTGGTGCAATACAATGATTCAGTTTCATTCTTCTGCATGTTTCAACCCATTTTTTCCAACACCATTTGTTGAGAGACTCTGCTTTCCCCATTTAATATTCTGGGCACTTTGTCAAAGATTAGATGTCCATAGGTGTGGGGGCTCACTTCTGGGCTCTCAATTCTATTTCACTTGTCAATGTGTCTATTCATGTTCTAGTACTAAGCAGTTTTGATGACAATGGCTCTATAATTCAATTTGAGATCTGGGAGTGTGATGCCTCCAATTCTGTCCTTTTTTCTCAAGATTGTTTTGGCAATTGTGGGTCTTTTCTGGTTCCAGATAAACATTTGTAGCATTTGTTCTATTCTCTGAAAAATGTGGTTGGGATCTTGAGGGGCATAACATTAAATTTTATATAGCTCTGGGTAGTACATTCATTTTGATGATGTTAATTCTTCCAACCCATGAACATGGAATATCTTTTCACTTCTTTGTGTCTTTTTCAATTTCCTTGAGTAGTAACTCATAATTTTCAGTATACAAGTCTTTCACTTCTTTGGTTAGATTTATTCCTACATATTTTATTGTTTTTGTTGCTATAGTAAAAGGAATTTACTTCTGGATTTCATCATCTTCTAATTTAGTGTTTGCATATAGGAATGCCACTGACTTTTGTATGTTAATTTTGTAGCCTGACACCTTACCTTCCAAAAGCTTCTTGCTGGATTCCTTAGGTTTTTCTATGCATACTACCATGTCATTTGAAAATAGGGAGAGTTTGACTTATTCTCTTCCAATCTGCATCCCCTTAATAGCTCCCTCATTTCTTTATTGATTTTCTGCCTGAATGATCAGTCAAGTTGAGAGAATGGGGTGCTGAAGTCCCCTACTATTCCTGTGTTTCTGTAAATTTATTGCTTTAGCCCTTTCAGTAGATGTTTGATATATTTATTTGATATATTTAGATGGCCTCTCACTGGATGCATAGATGTTGATAATTGTTAAGTCCTCTTGATTGACTGATCCTCAGAGCATTGAATAATGTCCATCCCTATATTTTCTACTTAATTTACTTCAAGGTCTATTATGTCAGATATAAGAATAGCTGTCCATGCCATTTTTTGTGGTCCATTAGCTTGAACGATTGAGTTTTAATTATAGACATGTTAGCGTACTGCACCCATTGTCGACCCCAGCTGTGGGGTCAGTAAGAATGAATAAACGCAGGAAGGGTAACTTTGGGACAGTTTCCCTAAATACTCAGAGCATTTCCTTTTTCATTGGACAGACTGTGGGATAAGTGTTAGCGAGCAGAAATCAAACCACCATCCACTGCAAGGAAGCAAAGATGTTTATTGACGAATTGCAATCCGGGCCGAGATGGACGGTGACTGGTGTTAGTCTACCAAGCTCAACCCCGAACAGGGCTCAAACCACACAATTTATAGAAATTCAGAACACACTTGAGGAGGGGGTCCACTCCATCTTACAGTCTATGTCCAATTACATATTACAAAAAACACGGAATCCAATCATTTTAAACCAAGCAAAAAGCGGGGTCCATACAAAGCGAAGCATGGGCTAATTTCAAACCTTGCAAAACCAGACAACCAATAAGACTTGACCAGGTATTAGGTCCTCACAGCCCCCTACCATCATACCAGGCCATCTGGCGACCAGTATACTGCTGGGGCTGTGCAGAGGTCCTGATAAGGCTAGCCTTCACACAGAACTTCTGCAAAACACCTGATGGCTTTCACTTCTTCTTCTAGTGTTTGCCCTTCTTCCGTAGCCAGTCAACAGCATCAGGTTGAGCCTGATGTAAAGTTTCGAGACCTCCTTCACTGATTAGTCCTGTTTTCCAAAAGGGAAAGGGCAAGGGGCTTTTTACTTAGCAAACAACCGGGGGCTTTCAAAAACAAGAATAAGAAGGGGAACTTGTAGGGAAAAAAAGGGAACTTAACACTAAACACTCAAAAACTTAACATCTAAACCTAAAATGAAAAAGGGGGGGACTTAAAGTTAGCTTGAATACAGGGGGATTTTAAAGTAACAGCTAGTTACTGCCTGTCACAATAAGCTTGATATTAGCAAACTGACTTTTAGCATAAGAACTAAAATCATGAACACAGGTGGTGCAGCCTATGACAGAGGCCAGAAGATCCACACTCCTACCATCCCTGAGGATAAACCTGCTATGTGTAAGTCCCTGGCTGTTTAGCTGATTGGTGGGCTACTTCTTCACATAGTTTTGTTTATAGTGTTATCTGATTCTTTTGCCATAAGAAATGGAAAAAAGTGAAATTTCTATGTACTTTGTAGGAAACAAATTTTAAATGTTTTTAAATGACAAGAAAAAAACTTACATAAGTAGGAAGTCACACTTTAAGATAATAAGACAAGATCGGAAAGATATCAATTAACATCTGACTTATCTATAAATTTAATATAATCTCAGTAAAGACCACATAGCACCTTTGTAAATAAGGGTTCAAATTTGAAAAAAGTAATAATAAGGAGAAGTATCCATAATGCTCTGAAAATAGAACATCAATCCGCATGAGTAGAGGGATAGGTCAGTGGATTACAACTCAGTAAGGCGTGCCCTGTTCTCAACGAGTGAACATAGATGGTGCAGAACGGGCTTTCTAGACTCTGGCAAGAAAAGGAACGGTATCTGTGTCTAACAGCTGGCACAAACCTAAATTCTAAATAAGCATATATTTAGATGCGAAATGTCCTCTGGACGATGCAGCCGGGAAAATGTGTGTGGAGTACTGAGCTCAGTGCTTGAATCCCATGGAGCAACACAAAGCACCAAGAGCACTTAAGGGAGGGTGAAGCAGCAATTGGATTGCTCTCCTCTCTCTCTTGCCCTTTCTCCCTCTCCCCCACCCTCCTCTCCTTCTCCCTCCCCTGTTCTCTCTCCCTCTTCTTTCCACATCCCCTGAAAAGACAAATCAGACTGGAGAGGGCCAAGGAAATGTCACAATGATTATGGAAAAGACTTTCATATGTGAGACTCAGTGGTTCCAGAAGCAAGCTCCAGTACCAACATAAATGAGAGCTGAACATTTCTCTGGCAGAGAAGATAATAGTAATAATACTAATAGTAATAATAATAATATAAGACTGGAGAGATGGCTTAGAAATATTTTATAGACATGAGGTCTTGGATTTAATATCCGCAAATGAAAAGGAATTCATTAAATATAACTTAAAACCAGATATGATAAATAAGTTAAATGTTGTTATATTAAGATGGTCATATAAAATATCACAGTCAAATAAATAGTAAATTTGACTAACATTGGCAGCTCATGTGGCAGATAAGAAATAATTTTCTGCCTAAAAAAATCCCTATAAATTATATAAAAAGACTAAAATCACTGTAGAAAAAATATAGGCAAGTATTCATTCTGAGGGATGAAAAATACAATGGATAAATTCAAATTAGGATTGTAATGAATAATAGTTGATTTGTGTCTGGGGTGGAAAATCTAGATGATGTTGCTGGGACTCCTGGTAGTGCTATAAAATGATAAGACTGTCAAGGACTACAGGAGTCACGTCCTAGGGATACAAGAATAAAAACAATGTGTCAGTGGCAAAAATATGACTCCCTGAGCTTGAACAAAACTAGTGAGAGCAAATGGCTGAAGCCTGTAGAATTTACAAGCTCAGGAGCAGATGCTGATAGCTGATAGTGGCAGTCCCCTCCATAGACAAGGGGAGAGAGAGAAACTAACCTTTGTAGACAAAACATACAGGCCACCCAAAGAATAAACATGGTCTCCCATCCCTATTCTGAAAATAGCTTTAAAAAAAATCATTCTGCAAAGAATCACAACCTAACCAACACAACGATTGCCACCTCAACATGCTTCACTTCAGACTATGTCCAGAGACTTCATATGTGGAATGACAACCCTTCAGCTGCATTACTCAGGTGAGACCTTTCCTTTCATAGTATTCTCTAATTCCATCTCAGGTGGTTCACTTTCTAACAAAGTCCCAAAACCTAGATATACACCAGTTTCTGTGAGAGAGAGCATATGTTCACATGTATCCATAAACTACTGCAAAATATATACCTGAAAGCAGAAGTACTCTAGAGTTTGCAGTGAGTACCCCCCTAACACTTCCTCTCCGCTATTCCAACCTTTGGGTCCATGATTGCTCAACAATTTGTTTGGCTTTGTATGTTAACTCTCTTTTCAGTCACCAGGTTCCAGATGCCATCAGGATGCCGGCCAGGCTTCACTGGACTGAAGACCCCACCAATGTGTCCTGGAGCTCAGCTTCCCCAGAGACCCACCCTACTAGGGAAAGAGAGAGGCAGACTGGGAGTATGGACCGACCAGTCAACGCCCATGTTCAGCGGGGAAGCAATTACAGAAGCCAGACCTTCCACCTTCTGCAACCCACAATGACCCTGGGTCCATGCTCCTAGAGGGACAGAGAATGGGAAAGCTATCAGGGGAGGGGATAGGATATGGAGATTGGGTGGTGGGAATTGTGTGGAGTTGTACCCCTCCTACCCTATGGTTTTGTTAATTTATCCTTTCTTAAATAAATAAATAAATCATTCTGCCTTTCTTACTTGAGCTATACTTCAGGGAAATAAATTAGCCCTAATAATTGGAGGGCAAAAGTCTAGTCCTCTAAAAATTGTGGAAAAAAAGTAAAGCTTTTTTAAAAATATTTATTTATTTCCTTTTGTTGCCCTTGTTATTTTATTGTTGTAGTGATTATTGTTGTTGTTGTTATGGATGCTGTTGTTGTTGGATAGGACAGAGAGAAATGGAGAGAGGAGGGTAAGACAGAGAGGGGGAGAGAAAAATAGACACCTGCAGATCTGCTTCACCGCCTGTGAAGGTGAAGGATCCAGGGGCTTGAACCAGATCCTTACTCAGGTCCTTGAGCTTTGCACCACTTGACTTAACCCACTGTGCTACAGCCTGACTCCCAGTAAAGCTTCTTTAAAAAAATACATATATAGCATTTACTTGCCATCAGGACTACCACTGGACTTGTTGTCTGCACAGAGACTCCTCTGCTCAGATCAGACAACCAAAATCCAAGACAACATATACTTAGTATTTGGCATCTCATTTGAGCAAATCAACTGTAATTGTCATATTGCTCAGTTTTACTCTGAGATGGGATTTAAACTCAGACCTGACTGAGCCCTGTAACATTTAAACAATGTCACTTTCTGAATGTTTGCTTTGTTTCTGAATGTACTCTTTTCTTAAAAGCAATTTGATTTTTCCTAAATATTCCTTACAACTTTTACTGGAATCAAAGAAGAATGAGTGTAATCACAGCAAAAGACCAATTAAAAAAGAAAGGTGACTCCAGAGCAAGTAGCAAAGTCAGACTGGTGCTAGCAGGCTTAGTCTATCATTCCATCAATGAACACTCACCCCAGAAAAGAAGACGCTCTATGTTCCTATCAAATGCTCTTGCAGCAGATGGATAATGCATATGCTCCATGTTGTAAGTTGAAGCAGGGATGCTGAGAAGCATGCATAAAAAGACCAAAGGTCTCCTGACTTCAGTAACCACATGGACTCCTAATTAGTAGTGGTATCTTATCAAAGTTATGTGTACCTGACTTTGTTAGCGTTTTATCAAAAAACAGTGAGCAGGTCTATATCTGTGCCCCCACTGTCCTGCTCTGATCACTCCAACTAGAGCCCTGCAGTGACTTCTGGTATTTTTTAAACGACTAACTATACCACAGAAAACAGAGCTCAGACCATTGGCAGAATAATTGTCCCAATCCCAGACCAAAAGGGGGGGCCTAAGCCCCGCCCTTGCTATGTCCGAGATGTCAGAAGGGCTATCACTGGAAAAGAGACTATCGTGCCAAATACCATAAAAATGGCATGCTTCTGCCATCTTTAAACTAGTTAAGGGGCAGCTCTCAGCCCCGCCACCAAGAGGGCCAACAACTAATGCCGAGACTTATTGGATAACACCCACAGAAGCATGCCATCCCACCATCAGAATCAAACTAGGAGACAGATCCTTCAAGTGCCTAATAGACACCAGCACAGATAACCATCCTAAGACAGCAAGAGGTACCCATCCCTGTTGTTTTCACTGGGCTGGCTTCACTGGCAGGTAACAGATGACCAGGGACTCCTGGTTGAGCTGTACGCAGTATCTCTTTATTCATGCAGGACGCAGCGTAATCTATACCAAGATAGACTAAACTAAAAACTACAAACAATCTTGTCCTTATAAATATACTAGCCCAGTAGGGTGGGAACAGGATGTGACACAGAGAGGGTGGAGAGAAAAGTGACTGGTGAAAATCAGGGTGTGACAAGGAGAGGGGGAGGAGCAGGCAATAATTCTACCACTGAACCACCAATGCCCTGGAGGGAGGGTGGTGCTTGTTAACAGAGGTTATGTAAATAGAATACAGTATTATGTAAATAGAATGCAGGGGGGATTAAACCAAATGAAACAGAAGGGGTTTTTAAAAGCAGAATTAGAAGCATACCAACACATCCCCCCAGTGGTAACTGGCCCTGGGACCCCATCTAATTGGAGTAGGCGGGGCCTCCCAAGCTTTCATCATCAGGGATGCCCTCACCTGGTAGGACTCAGATGGTACCACAGGCCACATTAGCCCCTTGGTGGCCAATGTAGCCACTAATCTCTTGGCACAGCCATTCTTGAGGCCCTTGATGTCATTTTGATGACTGGTGAAGACCTCCTTAACTGAGGTCCACCTCAACCCCTCATCCAGTCATCACCCCCAATCCTTTTAGCCATTGCTAGCTTTAAAACTCTTTGCCTTGACTGCATCTACAATGACCTAATCTGGGTCAAGCAGTGGCCTCTACCTAGGGAGAAATAGTTTACCCTTAAAGAGCTGATCCAAGAGCAACTTTCTCTGGGGCACATCCAACATCCTTGTAGCCCTTGGAATACCCCAGTGTTTACCATCCAGAAAAAATTGGGAAAATGGTGGCTACTTCAAGACCTCCATACAGTCAGTAAGATGATGCTTCCCCCAGATTGCTTCAGCCATCCAGATCGGGGTTCATATCATAGTCATGGGTATATGAGACTGTTTCTTCTCCATACCCCTCTACCCCCCCCCCCCCCCGTGACTGTAAACACTTTGCTTTCACTGTCCTGGGGCTCAATAACTATGGGCCAGCAGACCTGTTTGAGTGGGTGGTTCTTCCCCAGGGCATGGATAATAGTCCCACCATTTGCCAGGAGGCCGTGAAAGCTGCCCTCCTCCCACATATAGAGAAGGGTCTTTACATTTACCATTTTATGGACAACATTCTTGTATGGGAGGGGCCTCATACTGATCCTATCTCCCTTCATGACAGATTTATCCCCACCCTCGCAGCTTCAGGCCCTAAGATTGTTCCAGATAAAGTCCAGCTTATCCCACCCATCCAGTTCCTGGGTACAGAGATCACTCTGACCAATGTGCACCCTCTGAAACTTGTTCTTTCCTTTACCCCAATTCCCTCACTATCTTCCCTACAAAGTTTCTTAGGTAACATTAATTGGCTGTGGCCCTGGCTATCACTATCCACAAGCACCCTCCAACCCCTCTTTAATCTGCTCAAAGTCGATAACAGTCCTATCTCCCGCAGGCATCTGACACCCAGTGCCTCTGAAGCACTCAGACAAGTTAATCAGGCCCTAGGAGATATGGAGATGGCCAGGTATGACCCCTCCCTGCCATTCCAGCTGCTGATCTCCAATACCTCCCCACTGTGGTTGGTGTGCTGTACCAAAGGCATGGACCCTTAGAGTGGCTGCATACCCCTGTGGGTGGCACTCCTCTCCTTTTAAGAGAACTAGATGCTCTTGCCTCTATGAGTCACTTGGGCAGAGAGTGAGCAATCCAAGTATTGGAAAAAGAGCCTGATATCATCATTCCCTTCTCCCCCTCCCTCATGCAATTGTTAATGCATAACCACACCCACATTACCATCAGCCTGGAGGGATTCCCAGGACAATTAGACAACCACTATCCTCAAGAAAGATGGACTTTGGCTCTCCCCTGGATGCCCTGGGTTGGCCTTCCAGGACTCCCCTCTTCCTAATGCCACCACCTTCTTCACAGACAGTGGTGCTTGGGGAGCTGTCATGGTCATTTATTATGACCCTGACCAACCCCCAGATTCTCTTTGAAGAATTCCCCAAAAGTTCCCCTCAATTTAAAGAATTCTATGTCATCTATCTCACTTTTAACCATGTCGGAGACCCTTTCAATCTTTTATCTGGTAGTCTGTATGTCATTAACCTTCTCCCCTGGGTCTGCCCCCTCCCTAGGTGGGGGGAGTTCTCTGTGAGTTAGAGAAAAACCATGGCATTTAAATACCAGACATTTTTCTTGGCCTTCAAGGCTTCTGTTTTAAATAAGGCCCCTTCAATATCTAAAGGGCTTTTTTTCAAGACTATAAATATCCAGGGCACATGAGGCTTGCTGCTGGTGTCTGCTTATCCAACAGGCATGCCCATATCAGAATTTTAGAGTGTAATAACTAGTAAAGTTTTATATCCACCCATTCTTAAAACCACTCAAAGGGTATTACATAAAAAATAAAATACAGCTAAAATATGAGTGTGAACAAGCAATTAAATTAACTTGTGATAAATATATAAGTAAATTACTAAGATCCTAGCAGTAAACTAAGTTCTAATATTGTGCTAAAATTGTTTAAGAAGCTTTAAATCATACTAAAGAGATGACAATCATTTTATTGTTGAAAAGGTCTTCCAAAATTATATATAGATATTTAAGCCAATTCTAATCATTGAGTTATTAATTCTAGTGAACTTCTAACTTGGTACAAGTTATTTCTTCACAAGTGAATTATTATAGCTGTGACAAGACTTCACATGAAGAACCAACTGCTCATATGGTAAGAGCTTAATATAAAAGGTCCCCTATATGTAGTCCAATTTCAGCTTATGTGACTTAACAACAAAATTCTTATGTTTTACTCATGGGTGTGTACTGACCCCTAAGGTCACTCATATCCCTAGTTTTTTTTTTTTATACTCCCCAAACATACAATTAGCCATAGCTTTAGCTACACTTAATCTTGTCAAAATTTACAAAAATTTAGATTTTCAAACTACCCCCCAGTGACTCTCATTGGTTTGTATGTGCCTCTCTTCAAAACCCCATGCTTGCTGCTGTATCCATACCAATCTTAAAGGCTTACAAGTGCATTTTCCAGACATTCCTATAGCCAGATTAAATGCATGATTAAAATCTGTTCCTCCTGCACCTCCCTTATCAGAACACCCAGGATCCAAACCTTTGGGGTCAACTCCAGTGGCTTTAAAGCCAATGCTCTGTGGCAGATCAACGTCACCCACATCCCACAGTTCAGCAGGCAGACATATGTCTTTGTAACAATAGATAAATACTCCAAGATCATATGGGCTACAGCTCAAACTGGCAAAAATGCCAAGAAACTTGTTTCCCATATGTTCTTTTGTTTTGTAATTATGGGCCTCCCCTTACAGCTCAAAACTGAAAATGGTCCTGCATTTGCTAGCCAACAGTTCAAAGCCTTTTGCTCACTTTGGGGTATTACTCATATCACAGGTATTCCTTACAATCCACTATGCCAAGGTATCATTGAGAGAGCTCACCAAATGTGAAAAAAATCTATTTTAAAAAAGGGGGAATACAACCCCTAAATGTCCAGCTGTCCATGACTCTTGCTACACTTAATCTATTTAATATAAAAATTCTGAAAAAAAAAAAAAAACACCCTATAGTTAACCACTGGAAAGCCCACCACTCCCTCCTTGCTATACAGGCCAGATGAAAGGACCCCTTATATGGCCTTTGGAAGGGAACAGACCCCCTGCTAACCATGGGAAGGGGATTTACAAGTATTTTTCCATAGGACTCTCCAAGGCTCATCTGGGTCCCTGCTGCTATGTCTGGCATTGCCCACAGAATGTCACCACTCTCCTTGATGAAGAGCAGCAGACACCAGAAGATCCACTGCAGGACAGCGCCCCCAGGGACTCATAAAGCAACATGGCATGACCTAAAGGGCCCAATCCGCAGAGCCTAGGGACAAAGCTTCCCCGAGGGCCCCCCTCACCCCTTGTTCTTTCCATATATCTTGTCCTACTATCTGCTTTTCTCTGCTGTGCTCACCATCCTTTGGCAGTTTCAGGTGTGGGAGACTTGCAATGGGATCAACAAGATTATAGGAACTGGGAATTGCTCCATCCAAGGGTGTCAGTTAGCCATCATCATCCCAATCACCCCTAACTCTGTGACACCTTGCCCCTACCATGCCCAAGGATGTCCCTTTGTCTGCTTCTCCTTTGACAACTCTGGGAGCTGCCTAGAGTGGGTTGACCAGTATGGAGGATGCCGCTATTGGTCATGTAATACTCTAACACTGGCCACCAGCTATAGACCAATTTCTCTCCTCTCTGTGTGTTACAAACTCCTTGAGAGGCTGCTTCTGTCACGTATTTCTCATCTTACAGGGAAATTCCTATCACCCGCCCAAGCTGGTTTCCGCCCAGGAAGATCTACCTGCGAACAAGCCCTGGCCCTCTCAACTTACATTGAAAATGGATTCCAGAAGAATTTAAAGACAGGTGCTGTCTTTGTTGATCTCACAGCAGCCTATGACACGGTCTGGCACCATGGTCTCCTGGTCAAGATCTCAAGATGCCTGCCTCCATGGGTGGCCAACACTATATTGTTTCTTCTCCAAAACAGAAGATTCTGGGTGACAAGTCTAGCAGACGGAGACTTGTCTTAAGTGGCCTCCCCCAGGGCTCTATTCTGGCTCCTGCGCTATTTAATATTTACATCAATGACCTCCCAGAAACTTCTTCAAGGAAGTTCATCTACGCCGATGACATCTGCTGTGCAACTCAGGCATAAAAGTTCGACATCCTTGAGGAAACACTCACGAAAGACATGTCTCTGATATCTGATTACTGTAAAAAATGGCGACTAATCCCTAGCACTGCAAAAACGGTATCATCTGTTTTCCATCTACACCATGCCTCAGCCTCGCATGAGCTTAATGTGCAGCTTGGTGATACGAGAATCCGGCATGAAGCCCAGCCAGTCTATCTTGGCTTTACTCTTGATCACACTCTGTCATTTCACAACATCTCATAAAAACTGCAGCAAAGGTGGGTGCGAGGAATAACATCATTGCAAGACTGGACAGCTCCTCATGGGGCACGAGTGCTTCCACACTATGATCATCATCTCTGGCATTATGCTATTCCACTGCAGAATACTGTGCCCCAGTATGGTTCCGTAGCCCCCATGTCCACTTGGTCGATTCCAAATTATATTCCTCCATGAGGATCATTTCTGGAACCATCCATTCCACCCCGGTTCCATGGCTGCCAGTTCTTAGCAACATAGCCCCACCAGATATTCGTCGGGATGCAGCATCATCTAAGTTCATTTCCCACATCTATACTTGACCGGACCTGCCAATATACGTGGATGTCTTCGCCCACCCTGTCCAACGCTTGATGTCTCATCATCCAATCTGGTCCCCTACGCCTACACTGAACTTCTCTGTTCCAGACTCTTGGAAACAGAGTTGGCAGTCAGCTGCAGTAAAGAGCAAACAACTCTTCACAGACCCCTGCAACCATCAACCCGGCACGCTGCTATGTTCCATCGCTGGGGAGCCAGAGACAACCTGAACTGCCTCTGTGGCTACAGACAGACTATGACCCACATAGTCAACGACTGCCACCTCTCCAGATTCAAAGGAGGTCTCGAAACTTTACATCAGGCTCAACCTGACGCTGTTGACTGGCTACAGAAGAAGGGCAAACACTAGAAGAAGAAGAATGTAATACTTATGGGGTCTCTGAAGTTTACAACCAGTATTATAGTTCATACTCTCCTGTGAAACAGTATTTCTCTGTCCTAGGTTCACTCAAGTTCACCATCCATGACCCATGGGACAATAGATGGGCCACTGGGGTCACCGGGAAACTATACTATAGCACATCTTCCTCCTCCCTCATAGCTAGTATTTTTATCTCCTGACAGCTGGTCCCCATCCCCAGAGCCATCCAAACCCAAAATAAGAACAACCCAACAAGAACAAATCCTCTCTCACACTTTTACCTTACCACCCAGCCTTGAACTTTCATCTTGGCCTGCGTGTCTGCACTATGCCATCTCTCTCTTAAACCAATCCTCCGTCCTTCCTAATACTTTCAGCTGCTTTCTATGTGCTTCCCTCAACAGACCTCTTCTCGTCGCCATACCACTGAACAATACTCCATTGGAATTTGCCAGTTTACCTAACTCCTCCTTTTCTTCTGAACTGCCCCATCTCACTTCAACCCCTCTCTACATGAAAGCGATCAGCCCCAGCTTCACCCTTGTGTATCTGTTGACCTCCTCCTCCTCTCCCAGCATCCCCCATTGTTCAAAGAACCTCTCCCTGACCTCTAATGTGTATGCCCCCCTCCCTTTATGTTTTGATGTAACTTCACCTTGTCTTTCAGTGTCAGCTATTCATCACCTGGCCCCTGCCTCCCAGTCTCTCTCATTCCACAGCTCACCTTATAATCACAGGGCAAGTTCCAGTAGTTGACCTCCCTCATCAGAACAAAATGAGCAGTGTTTCTTCCTCTGGTAATTGTCATCAGGCTGACGGCCTCTATCGGACTTGCTGGTGCTGCCCTCGCCACTCCCTTCACACCACTGGACTCCTGGAAGAACAGCTTCAGCAGTCCCTAGACTTCACGGCCCAGAACCTCGAGTCCTTACAGCTACAGATCACTTCCCTTGGAGGGTGACCCTTCAGAACCAACGTGACCTCGATCTTCTGACAGTAGAAAAAGGGGGTAAATGCCCAGTGCTGCAAGCAGAGTGCTATTTTTATGTCAGTGAATCAGGACTGGTAGAATAAATACTACAAAATACTACAGAAATTGAAAACTTTGGAAAAAGTCAATGTTAAATCTATTGAACTCGCATTGCAAATAAATCAAAAATACTCTCCCCTGAATAAATGTTTCTGTTACAAAATGAAGGAAATATTCATACTAAAAATCACAACTTTAATCAAAATTGTACATAAAGTTTGAGGTTTAATCTTATATGAGACATTTTTCTATAGGATACTTTTAAGAAACACTTTTAAAGCTGTGCTTGGATGAAGAATATAATACACATTCTTATTTCTTAAAATATGCACTTATCTATATATACATATTATGGCATCCTGGCGGCAGCCGTTTTTTTTCTCAGAGTGTAAAACATGATATTTCTCCCATCCAAGCACCCAACTCTGCTTAGCTTCTAAGGTCGGATGAGACAGGGCACATTTAGACTGTGAGAATCTCAGCCTACCATCACACTTGTTTATGTACAATTTAAATATATATTTGATTTGTTTTGGATAAAAACAGAGAGTAATTGAAGTGGAAGAGGGCGATAGGGAGGAAGAGCCGGAAATAGACGCCTGCACTGTTTCACCGCTCCTGAAGCTCCTCCTTCCCCCCACAGACGGGAACTGGGGGCTTGAACTTGGGGAAAGAAACTCATCAAAGTGTTCTAGAAATTCCTCCCAGAATCTCAGGTTAGAAATTCCTATCACACCTAGGAGATATGAAAAGGCTTCGTTTTAAAGACTTGAGTTTGTGCTCCATGAATGAATGAAGCACTAGTCGGCAAGCAAAAGAAGTCAAACAGAGACTCACCTAAAGCAATGAGAGAATCCCTACTCCGATGCAAAGAGAATCTGACCAGCCCTGGAAAATCTTACGGCTTATTTCAGCAGTGCCCATCACAGAGCTTGCTATAGTCCACTATAAGTGCTTCTATTTCTTTTCAAGTTGTCTATTACAGTGAATCAGGGAGGAAAGGGCATAGAGTCGTTTTATAGCAACGAAAGGCTTGTCTTGGTGAAATGTACTCATTCCTGTCTTGGTTTTTACTGCTCTCCCCACTGACACAAAACTAGGAGCATTTACTTAGACCTCTCTTAAGCCTATTTGGAGAAAGATTAGCATCAAACATAGACATTGAAATACATGTAGCATACACACCTGGTGGCAGCCATTTTTTCCTCAGTTTAAAATAACATATTTCTCCCATCCAAGCATCCAACCCTGTTTTGATTCTAAGGTCAGATGAGAGTGGGCATATTCAGACTGGCAGAACTTGAGCCTACCATCGCACTTCTATCATGGGGAAAGAAACTCACCAAAATGTGCTCAAAAATCCTCCCACAACAGCTAGGGAAATGGTTGAGTCAGTAAAGCATAGGACTTACATGTCTAAGGTTCCCAGTTTGATCCCTGGCACCGCATGTAGAGGCATGGTATCCTGGCTTGTCCTGTTCTATCCACTCTGTCCCATATGGAACACATACCCTTGCTCAGCTAATACATGAAAAAAATCTGGAAAATACACAAGGAGCAGGTGTTGGGACTCCCAGTAGAGTGCACACATTGCTATGGGCAAAGAACCACGGCTCAGTCTACTGCCTCCACCTGCGGGGGGGCGGGGGGGTGTTTCACACACTGTGGAGCAATGCCGGAGGTATTTTTCCTTCTCTCTCTCTCTCTCTCTCTCTCTCTCTCTCTCTCTCTTTCTCTCTCCTTCTGTCTGTCTTTTCCTATGTCTCACTCTCTATTAAGAAGAAATAAAAATGGGGAGATTGAGCAGTTGGAGTAGTGGAATGTTGTGCAGTCACCAAGCTCTGGCGATCAGCAGAGTGGTTCACAACAACAACAGTAATCATTCTCCTCTCGAGCTTATAAACATTCTTGAGGAAAGCCTATATAGCGTCTAGATTATAGTATATTTTCATATTTCATCTCCAGAAAGCACTTGCCACTTGTAAAAGAGAACAGACTAAAACGTCAGATAGTTTTTGTGGGAAAGAAAATGGTGTCTTACACTAAGTAGAACAGGAGGAAGGGCAGTGACAGGTAGCACTCCTGTGTACTGTGCAGGTCAGTCCACTTCACCCTCACAGCCCTGGACCTAAAGCAGTCTGCCACTCATCTGAAGAAGCCACAGGAGACAGAGGCTGATGGGTGACTGGGAATCTTTCTACAGCAAGGGGTTGGATTGTGGCATAAACCCAGATGGTCTCCAGATGTTTCCTTGATTGTCTTCTATGGTAACTTGTAAATAAAGGCAAATTATGTAAATAAACCTTAATAAAGAAAAGTAAAGACAGAGACATAAAAGTGCGAGAAAGCCACCAGTGACCAGAGAGCTTGGTGGCATCTGTGTCAAGTTCTTTTCTCTCTGCCTTAAACTTCAGGTGAGCCGTGACTTCCATGCCCTTTTCTACCTCCAGGGTCACACACACCATTCCTTCTCGTAGACAAAAACACATTCTTCTGTGAGAAGTACTTCTTCACTACTCAACAAGCATTAACAGAACGTCTGCTTATTCCCAGAATCCCTCACACTGCCTTGTGGCTAGGAATAAGACGGCCATGGTGAGGTCCACCTTTAGTCTAGCCGCTAGTCATCTCTACCAGAAATATGAAAGACCTCCTTACATGTGGGCTTCTTCATTCCCATGTGCCAAAAATACAATATTTTCCTGTCTACCAGCATAACATGAAACTACCCAGAGTTACCCTAAGAAAACTAGACAAGAGGAACTTGAGATACTGTGACTGTTGGAAGTACCAGAACCAGGCCCATCAAATGACTGCCCAGCACCAATCATGAGTACTAGGCATGTCACACTTGGCCATCACAAAGCTGTCTCAGACTTTTCTAACTGAGACTATAATCAAAAATATGTGTTTCCTTAAGCAATGGATGGTCTTTATGATTTAGGGCATTATGAATTTCAAAAGCATAGTTTCAATAACTACTTTAGGAACTCATTTAGAGACAGGTCCCTAGACTCAAACTACTCATCTCAGTTGCTCACACCAAAAAGGGGGGGTGGGGGGTGACTTTGGTAAGTCCTGCTGATACCACTGTGCAGGAGGGAGATGCATGGAGGGCAACTGATGAAGCTGCATAAGCAAAGGCAAAGGAGAGACAAAGCTGTGAGGACTGACAGGAAAAGTCTAGGCTCCTTGTGCTTAGCACCCGTCCAGAAATAAGGAGGCATAATAGGCGGGAGAGTTCGTGAATATGCGGCAATTCATTTGTGTGTGCCCGGGAAAGCTTCTTATTTTGCTTCACTGGCATCTTAAATTCCTTCCCCACGGTGTCAGCTAGTTAGCCAAGATGGTGTGATGCTCTCTGATCACTGCCACGCACATAATGTAGATTTATGTCTTCGGGGACTGGGCTCCGCCCCCTGCCAGCTAATATGCCCACCATGTTTAACGATGCAGAAAATTTCCCTGAGTACAGGTTATTCATCTTTATCAGGGGCTGGGTCTGACTGGCTGTCTGTTATCAGCCAGAATATTTGTTCTTGAATGACTAGTTCTCATCCATATTCCTGGGCCATCCTGAAATCCTTATTATCACTAACATTTGCAATAAAAGTGTTTTAGGTCTTCAGACCACCTCAGAAATACTGATTTGGGAGTCTGAAACAGATGAAATTATGATTCAATCTATGAACCCTGAAATTGTTTCACAAAATACAAAATCAATCTCAAATCTGAGCTAGGGTTTTCATTGGGGTAGTTTGGAGTAATATGTAATCAACACAGAAACACAAACATACAATGAGGAAAATAGTCACAAATGATCTTCCAGTAATGGCTGGCAAACACACACACACACACACACACACATACACACACACACACACTCACACACACACTCACACACACACACACTCATACACACACACACTCACTCACACACACACACTCACACACACACTCACACAAACTCACACACACACACACACACTCACACACACTCACACACACTCACACACACACTCACACACACACTCACACACACACTCACTCACACATACATTCACACACACATTCACACTCATGCACTCACGCACACATGCACACACTCACACACACACACACAATCACATACACACACACTCACACACACACACTCACACACACACTCACACACACACTCACTCACACATACATTCACACACACATTCACACTCATGCACTCACGCACACATGCACACACTCACACACACACTCACACACACACTCACACACACACTCACACACACACTCACTCACACACACATTCACACACACATTCACACTCACGCACTCACGCACACACGCACACACTCACACACACACACACAATCACATACACACACTCACACACACACACACACACACAAATGAAAAGTTGAAAGATAGACTAGCAGGTCTAAAGATAGAAAATAGCCAACATTGTCAATAACTAGTGGGCATCCATGTTATGCAGACAAACTCACAGAAAATAGAATCCTTGCCGAGAGAGTGTGTGTCAGCACAGACAGCTGTGGTCAACTACAGCACAAACTTTTTTTTTGAACTTAATTCTTCTTTATTTTTGCTTTAAGTAGTGTTATTAAGGAATAATTTAAATATCATAAAATTTACTTATTTAAAGGTGTAGTTTGGCACATTGTAGTAAGTGTATATTGTTGTGAAAACGTCACCAGAGTTCATTTTTAGTATATTTCCATCACCCTAAAGATTTCCTTTGTGCCTATTTGCATTCATGGTCTCCATACATTCTCAACCCCAGGCAACAACTGGCCTACTTTCTGTCTCTGTAGTTTTGTCTTTTCTATAGGTTTCATATAAACACAATTATACAATATGTCCTCCTTTTGCAGTCTGCGTATTTTCACTGAGCCTATGACCTCTGAGGTTGATTCCTCTTGTAGACTATATGTACATGAACATACTTCACAGGGATGCAGTACTCAGACTTACTGAACAGCATCCCATAGCTGGACAGACCACCTTTTGTTTATCTGTTAATCAACTGAGAAAGATTTGGGTTCTTTCCACTTGAGGGCTACCATTAAAAAAAAAGTGTTGGTGTGAGTGTTTGCTACAAGTATTTCTCCATTTATCTAAAAGTATAACTGCTGAGTCACGAGGAGTTTCTTACTTTTTTTTTCCTTTTCTTTATTAGTGATTTAATATTCATTTACAAAATTATGGGTAAAGGGAATATAATTCCACAGGACTCCCCCTCCAGAAGTCTGTGTCCACACCCTATACTGGAAACTGCAGTAGCTCCTCCAAGGTCACAGATATGGGTTGACTATCATTTGTATGACTATCTGTCTATATTAATATACGTTTGCCCATTTTTTTCTCTGATCCTGCCTTCTCTTCCTATCTAAGTCACACATAAACCTATTACTACTTTCAGATGTCCCTTTTAAAATTTTTAGTTGTGATTAATAAATTTGTTTGCTACAAGATTGTAAGATTTCATTGTATAGTTCCACACCACCAGAACTCAAACTTTAAGATGCACAGAATCATGGGTGGGGGTGCATTGGCAGCTCAGGGCAAATATTTTAAAGTGGCAAGAGACTTCCAAAAGGACAGGAAATTCTGAGTAGGATGCATAAGAGTCTTTGGGGTTGTGACAGGGACTGTCTTAACTGAGCTCTGTCTTCTCCTCTGAGTACTTGGGCTTACTGCTGTCCACACATGTCCTTGAAAAGACACTCAGTATTGTCAGCAGTGTTGCCCAGGCTAAGAGGAGTGGCACCCTCAGAGTGGGTCTTTAGCTATCCTGGGGGAAATTAATAGCCATGCTTGCAGTCAAATACTCATTTCTTACATCTCTTCACAGCATAACTTCTAGTAACTTAGGTCATAAAGTTAGTGGAAGGGCTCAGGAAAATCGCAGGCACACAAAAGAAACATTAAATGACATTTAATGATCTGTGCTGCATAACTTGTCTCCATAGGTTCAAGACAAAAACAAAATGAGCTAATGAAACTACATAGCAAAGGGAGCTATTAGCAAAAAGGAAATGCACTCCATATTATGGGAGAAGATCTTTATATAATACATGTCAGATAAAGGGATAATGACCAAAATGCATAAAGAACTCATTTAACTCAGCAAACAAACAAACAAAAAAGCAACCCCATCAAGAATGGAGAGAAGATGTGGACAGAATCTAACAGAGATGAGGAAGTGCTTAAAGTCACTGACTGCCAGAGACCTGCAAAGCGAGACAACAATGAGATACCAAGTCACAACAGTGAGGCTGTCATACATTAGAGAGGACAAAAACATACTGACACAGATGTGGGGGCTGGGGGGTAACCCTTCTAAACAACTGGTGGGAATGGAACTTGATCCAACTCTTGTGGACAATGGTCAAGAGATTATTTTAAATTTATTTATTTAGTTAGTTATCATTGAATAAAGACAGAGCAGAGAGAGACACACAGAGAAACAGCTGCAGCCCTGCGTCACCACTTATGAAGCTTTCCCCCTGTGTGCGAGGACAGAGGCTTGAACCCGGGTCCTCGCACAGTATAATGTGCACACTTAACCAGGTGCACCATGAGCTGGCCCTGGTCTAGAGATTTTTCAGAAACACTACAAATAGGCCTATCCTATGACCCACCTCCTAGGTGTTTTTCCAAAGCAAGTATCCAGAGATATTAATGTACACTTCACGGCTGCTCAGTTTGTGATGGCCAAGATTCAGAAGCAGCCCAGATGCTCAAAAACAGAAGAGGAGCCACCGATGTATCCCGTTTAGATGGAGTTTGAAGTGATCATGCTAAGAGAGGTCAGCCAAAGACAGGACAAGTGCCAGGTGCTTTCACGTACAGGGGGAACTTAGGAGACAAGGACAGAAAGGAAAAAAACATAAAGTCAGACGTGGACCAGTTGGGTGAATAGTGCCAAAGCAAGACTCTGTGAAAGGAGGGGAAGAGAGCGGGTGGAGAGGGATTGGGATTCTGATGCAGGACGGCGAAAGGGAGCTCATCTGAAAGGGAGCCGCAGTCACAGGGGTGAGAAGTTGTGTGCACGTGTCAACAGCTACACCAGATGACTAGCCCCAATAAAATGATTTAAAAAGATAGAAGTCTCCTGAGCCCAGGGAAACACATGCAAAGGGTTCAGCCCTACCACAAAGACTCCTCCCACAAGCAGACCTCGCCCTGTACCTCCCATCTTTCTGCACTCACAAATAGGACGCGGGTATTCAGGTTTTAGCATTTCTATCCAAATCCACAAAGTAAAAACATATTACCAGCCAGTGGTATCATTAATCTCCAGAGCCTGTGAACTACGGGTGAAAACAATGGTCACCTAGAAACATTTTAAAAAAATTTGACTGAACAAACTATCAGATAAAGACGAATGGATTTATGATCTAAAATAAGATGGAATGTCAAATTAATAAAATGAGGTGTTTTCTGAAAGGTAACGAAACTAGATTGTGGGTGGCAGTCATGACGTAAATGTATGGATAGCAAACTCTGATGCTGGGATCACTCCCCAGTTAAGCAGTCACCTCGGCTGACATGTATTCTGGATGTGTGCAAACACAGTGTAACGACATCTTCTGAGGAGAGGTGGTAGAACTGGTCATTATGAATCA
Organism: Erinaceus europaeus; assembly: GCF_950295315.1. Lineage (NCBI taxonomy): Eukaryota > Metazoa > Chordata > Mammalia > Eulipotyphla > Erinaceidae > Erinaceus > Erinaceus europaeus. The sequence continues at coordinate 757,412 of NC_080165.1, read as the reverse complement.
GGGAAAATAAAACAGAACAAAGCAAGCTCATGATCTAGTACAACAGGCCATAATCCAAGGAGAATCAACAGTTGTCCCCAAGAGCTAAGAGAAGAGGGTGGGAGGAAGGGCCGAGGCGTGCAGCCCGGACCTGCAAACAGCAGGGGCTGAGTTCCACACGGGCTCTCATCACGCATGCCAGTGAGTGTCTGCTCCCTCCTTTGTCAATCAGCTCTGAAGAAAATGGGAAGGCACCGCTCTGTCAGGGTCCACTTTCATCCTAAAGGAGCTTCTGATATCCACAATTAATCACTTGTTATATACCATGTTCCTATGGGTTCTATATTCTCTCTCTCTCTCTCTCCCACTCACTGCCCCTATTTTTCCTTGAATGAAGGTCACAGCTTGTCAAGGAAACCCTCAGGACTCACTGTCCCCCCACCTGTCAATAAGCAGACACTTCTTAAGCACAATGACTCTAGAAATGAAGGGACGCTGACAAGCCAAAGCTTCACATTACGACTTAGCTGAGGACTGGACATCATTATTTGCCTTAGATGGAATCATGAAACTTGAGAGCATTATTTTTTTTTACCAAAGTATCCCCTTACAAATAATTTTTATTTATCTTTAGTACCTTAAAGATAAAATTATCCAAACTATTTGAGGAGAATCAAAATTGGGCATGAGTCTGAAATATTAGATGATGGGAAACAAGGGAACACTGTTTTGGAATTGGGACTCTGAGGTGCAATGCTGTGGAGTGTGCTCTCTTAAATTGAGCACTGAAATGCCAGCTGGCCAACTAGAACTGCACTGTCCCCTCTAACTATAGCTCACATTAGGACTCAGAATGAGACACGGACTCGAGTCCTCCTGCCAACTGTCCTGCACACCACACTCAGGCTAGAATTAAGTGTTTCAAAGCCTCACTGTAATTTTTGCTCTACAATCTAAAGCCTACACTTTTGTTTTTTTCCAGCAGTTCAAGTCCCATGTCTCCCATGAAACTTCATGGTATTAACACAGCTCACACTTTCTGGCACAGCCTGGGTATTTATTAAGCAATATCAACCTGGAACAGATATTCAATTAATTCATTGTGCATTATCTTTCACTTGTTGGTAGCTGTTTCTTGTGGTTACCATCTAATGTACAAATAACTTTTTAAAATCACTGAAGCTGAATGCTTTAATCTTTTACAGCACCTAATTCATTACTTTCTGTACAAGCACCACTTAATGAACTATTTTCTTCACTACATCATTGCTAAGAAACTTTGCATATTTGGATTGGTATTACTGATAAAAGATGGAAATCAAGTACAGTGTTCAATGATGTTCTTATTGCCATTTGACTAAAAACAGAACGGTGTCCAAATTCTAATGAAAACACTTGAGTGAGGCAATTTCCATAGGAAGTTGTTAACCTGCTAACACACTGCTGAATGCAGATCATGCTAAAATGGGTTTAGTTTTGTACCACTGGATTCAACAATTTAGATAATGCACTTTCGTTTAAATCAGTCGGAGAGGTAATGGCATTTCACTCACAGGTGTAATGAAACATTAATCCAATGGCACAGGTAAAATGAAAGAGGATGAAGGGATACAGAGACCCTCGGGCTTAGCGCATCACGCGGCAGTCATCGAATGGCTTGCTCATTGGAGATTCCGTTCTTCTCCAGAGTGACCCCATTCACCTCTCTAGTCCCATTTTTCCTGACGCTGCCACTACAGGCCAAACTATGAACTACTATAATCTCTGACTGACACTTTCCTCCCCGCAATATTCATTCCTCCAGAAATATGGACAAAAGGGAAGCTGGTCTGATTGGACCTTTGCCTCACCTTGATACATGATCTGTCTCACATCACAGAACATCTTTATTGCCGGGCTAGCTTCATGGGTGGGAGACAGACGACCAGAGACTCATGGCTGAGCTGTACGCAGTATCTCTTTATTCATGTAGAATGCAGCACAATCTAAGCTAAGCTATCTCTAATCACAATCCTGTCCTTATATATATACTTGCCAAGTAGGGTGGAAACAGGATGTGACGTAGAGAGGGTAGAGCGAAAAAAGAATGGTGCAAATCAGGGTGTGACAAGGAGAGGGGGCGGAGCAAAAAGACATCATGAACCAGTGGGGATTAAACCAATGCCCTGCAGGCAGGGCGTTGCTTAGTTAACAGTGGTTATGTAAATAGAATACAGTGTTAAGCAGGGGGGATTAAACCAATGAAACAGAAGGGGTTTTAGAAGCATACCAACACATTATATAATGGAGACATTTTGAAACCTTGTCAAGTAGGCAAGCCTCTAGCCAGTGCAAAGGGAATGATGAAGCATGGCCCACACCTGTGACTAGCACCGCAGGAGACAGGAACTAACTTCGGACTCAAGGAAGCACAGACTCAAAGCAAGTTGGTGAACTTGCGTATTTGATGGGTGGGGAAACACAAGTCTGGGCACTGTGGTGAGCTTATTAACATACTTAAAGCAAGTTGTGCATGTGAACTTGGGAGAATATTCCTTTGTTAACATGACTAAGTGCTGACTAGAGACTAGTGATCTATCCTTACTGGGACCCGACTGGGACCCATTTTTCCTTTGGGCATCGGGTCACCTCCTGTCTGCCATCATCCCTTGCTGGGACCAGCAGCATGACTCATACTATAGTCTTCTCCAAGCTAATTTGAACATATCCCATTCATAGGTCGCAGTGGGTTAAAAAGTAAGCATCCCTCCTGGTATCACTGTTGACAGTATGTCTGTGAACACTCAAGGTGATGCACCTTTTCTCTAAGCTGAGGCTGTCAGAGCAAAACAAGGCCATGTATAGCAGTAGACAGGCTTTAGATAGTCACAATTTAAAAACCCTGCAACTTCATAAGTGTCTATATTTTCTTTTGAAAATTTTTAGTTGAATCTCTGTAACAGGGTGCACACTGTCAAGCCTGAGAGATGGCTGGAACTGGGATCTTTGCTCAGGTCCTTGTACCTTGCACCATGTGCACTTAACCCACTGCGCTACTGATCAGCCCCCAACACCTGTCCTTCCTTACTTCTCAGATATTCCTGAGACTGAGATGTGAGACCTGAGGCCCAGATTCAATGCCCTAAGGTAGGTGTGACCTCTGAGCAGTGGGGATGAAGACACTGTTCGTGCAGGTAGAGGTGAAGAAGGGAAGTATGTGTATGCTTTAAATTCTTTATATTTACCAAAACACACATTAATATAATTTGACAGAAGAAGCTGAATACTTTCCAGCAAAACCTTAGGGTAAGTTCTCAGCTTCTATTTGCTTTTTGAATTACTAATAAGTATTCTATTTTGAATTTTAGAGCAAGTCTTGCTATTTGTGCTGGTTTTAATTGTTGGAAACAATTTTAGGAAAATTAAAAATTACCTCTTCCCTTAAATGACGTATTCCAAAGCAAACTGAGCACAAGAAAATGTTCTCAGTCACTAATCAGCTTAATGATAAGCTGGTCTCTATATTGGATAGGACCCCCAAGTTTTATCAGCTTTTAGCAATAAGGTTAAATATGGCTCAGTGGTTGGTTACTGTTAAAGTAGAAGCAATTATAAGTTTATTGTTTCAGTTAATTTTTGAACAAGTAAAATAAAGAGTGACAAGAAATATTCTGTTTTTATCATGTTATATCTCCTGAAATTTAATAAACGTATGAACTGTTTTTAAGTGTACTGACCATAGGACTGAGAGTAAAAAAGAAGAAATAAACATATGTCATAATCATTGACTACACCTGGTTTATTTTTTTTTTCAAATCAACCTAAATGGTTCTTGGTCAGACCTAAGTAACAGTTTTCCCAAATTTGACATGCCTAATATGACAAAATGAAACCTGAAAGTCAGTGTAAAATTCTGTACCTCTTAGTTAAGTGAATGACATGCAAATTATAACTAAACCCTGGATATCTTGAACCTATTATTATGTAGTCAAAATCTCAAGCATAATAGCCTTGCAGGTCTGGAAGCAGAGAAAGGAGTCAATGACTCACTGAGCCTGGAGATAAAAAAGATAATCACCATAAAGTGACTCTGAGATGCTTCCCTGGGAAATGAGCAACTGGAGCATTTCCTCTAGTGATGAGGAAAGTTAGAGAAACCCACGAAGACGCAGACATTTATTCAGGGCTCTGTCTTCTTGGTCTTAAGAAAGTCAGTAATATGTTTGATAGTAAAAAGGGCACTTAGAGTACCAAGAACATTCAGACGTTTAAAAGCAAACACAGTGATTTTCCATATATAGTTATTAGAAAACAAAAGCATTCCCTTTTTTTCTTCTTCCTTCCTTCCTTCCTTCCTTCCTTCCTTCCTTCCTTCCTTCCTTCCTCTCTCTCTCTTTCTTTTTTCTTTGCCTCCAGGGTTATCACTGGGACTCGGTGCCTGCATTACGAATCCACTGCTCCCAGAGGCCATTTTTTTGCATTTTCTTTTTTTTTAATTTTTTTATTTATAAAAAGGAAACATTGACAAAACCATAGGATAAGAGGGGTACAGCTTCACACAATTCCCACCACCAGAACTCCGTATCCCACCCCCTCCCCTGACAGCTTTCCTATTCTCTATCCCTCTGGGAGTATGGACCCAGGGTCATTGTGGGATGCAGAAGGTGGGAGGTCTGGCTTCTGTAATTGCTTCCCCGCTGAACATGGGCGTTGACAGGTGGATCCATACTCCCAGTCTGCCTCTCTCTTTCCTTAGTGGGGCAGGGCTCTGGGGAAGTAGAGCTCCAGGACAGATTAGTGGGGCTCTCTGTCCAGGGAAGTCTGGTTGGCATCATGCTAGTATCTGGAACCTGGTGGCTGAAAAGGGAGTTAACATACAATGCCAGACAAAATGTTGGACAATTATGGACCTAAAGGCTGGAATAGTGCAGATGAAGCGTTGGGGAGTCCTCCATTTTGTAGATAGTTAGTAGGCATATTTTAGTTATATTTCAAAGGGACTGTAGCTATACTAATGTGTTTGTTTGTTTGTTTGTTTGTTTTTTGTTTGTTTTGCCTGAGCCTGAAATCTGGTATGCAGGTGAATCCTACTTATTGTCTGGGGAGATGATGTCATGGATGGGATTTTTTGCATTTTCATTGCCCTTGTTGTTGTATTTATTGTTATTGTTGTTGTTGTTGTATAGTGTTACAGAAATGATCCCCAAAGCACAAGACTTGAGCCAGTTCTTGGTGAAAGAGAGGAGTTTATTACACCAGTGTGTAGGAGACTCCAGATCTCTTCAGGAAGTTCTCCCTACACTTTCAAAAAACACACAGTCTTATTGAGGTCCCCCCTCCCCAAAGGGGTGGAGGGATCAGGTTTGTTTCACTATTACAAAGTAGGCAGAAACAGACAAAGGCAATATGTCATGTAAGTGCTATACATCTTCCTTATCTGTAGCTCTGGTATGAGTAAAGGGGAGAACTAGTGCCTCTGTATATCAGTCCTGAGACCGCTGGTTTACTCCTTTGTAATCTTTGGCCTTATTAGTGTTTCAGGCCTATTAGCTAGGAATGTGGAGGGAGGAGGGGTAGCAGCTACAGCCAAGATTTTCATCGCCAGAAGAGCAAACACAAAGGAAATGCAGTCTTAGGCTTTATGACTCCGTATTAGAGAGGAACTTCTCCACCAGGCACATAGATTAAAATATCCACATAGGGTTAATCAGGAGAATGTGGACTCTGTGTTTACCTGTTTCCTATAATAATAGGACAGAGAGAAATGGAGAGAAGAGAGGAGACAGAGAGAAGGAGAGAAAGACAGACACCTGCAGACCTTCTTCACCACTTGTGAAGCAACCTCCCTCCAGGTGGGGAGCTGGAGGCTTGAACCAAGATCCTCATGCTGCTCCTTGTGCTTAGCGCCGTGCAAGTTTAATCCGCTGTGCTACCACTGCCCCCTCTTTCTTTTCTTCTTCCTTCCTTTCTGTCATTCCTTTCTTTTTTTTCCTTCATTTCTTCCTTCCTTTCTTTTTTCTTCCTTCATTCCTTCCTGCCTTCCTCTCTTGTTTTTTTTTTTTTCTCTCTCCCCCTTGTTAGGACAGAGAGGTTGGAGAGAGAGGGAGGGAGAGAGAGAGAGAGAAAGAGAGAGAGAGAGAAAGAGAGAACCTGCAGCACTGCTTTACCATCCATGAAGCCTCCCACCTACTGAGTGGGGCTTGGACTCAGATCATTGCACATGACAGCTTATTCACTCAACCTGGAACACCACCTCTTGGCCTCTGAAGATCATTTCTAATGATGTAGCCTAAATGTTTTATAGAATATGGTCATGGGATGATGGCTATCATTCTAGCCTATCACTGAGGAACATTATAAAGCCCAGTAATAATAGCACATGAAGACTCTAAACAACACCTACTCTGAAAGGCACTTCTGTCTATTTGGGGTAGGGTAATAATGCACACACAATTTCAAAATGTGCAGAGGTAGAGAAATAAAAAGTTCAGCTAAAATGTTTAGGCCATTGTGGGAATACTCTCACTTTAATATGCTTTTCAATTCTGAACACATTGGCAGTGCTCAAAACACATTACAAAAGTAATAACATGATAATAGAGTTGGGAATCCTGTAAAGGTTACATAGAATTCAATTTATAAATCAAAATGTCTAAAAATCAAACTTGGACCAACTGCCTAGAGGTATTGTATTTTCACTACTTTGAAAGAAGACAGATATCCCATAACTATTGAAATACACATTGACCAGTATGCTCAGGACCTAATTTTAAACTAATTAGATTATTTTAGTTATTCTTTCTCACTCTTTTAAATTTTGAAGACTTCATCATATATATATATATAATTTGTATATATATATATATATATATATATATATATATATATATATACACACAAATGACAATGTAACAGATGTACATGTCCACTCTGTTCCCACGACAGCAATTCTGTCTCCATTCCGTCCACTGGAAACTGCAGTGATTATTATAAGGTTGTGGGACTATGTGGCAGCTTGGTAGAGCTTAGGGGAGCTCTCCCATCCTTGGATGGAGGTCTGGAAAGACACCCCACTTGTTAGCCTCTCTCCTTATAGAGATGAGCCAAGAGGGAAAAGTCTCCCAGACTCAGTTTCTCCTTGTTAGTCTCTAAAGCTCACAGAAAGCCTACAGGCCTCTCTCACTTAGTTCCCCTGCTAGCAGGCCACATGGCTGCCTGATTGAGGGTTCACTCAAAGCTCACACATCCACTTCACCTTTTAATCATTACGGAGAACACACTCTATCATACAGCCCTACAAATCCCAGGCAGTGAGACCCCATATTCTATTTCCTTGTGCCCTTTGATGTCTGTGATTCATATCAAGCTTTGTTTTTATTCTTCTCTACCTCACCTTACTGGATTAACCCCTATGCTTCTCTCAAATGCCTTTGGATAATTAACTCGCCTGCATCATGGAAACTGATTGTCTTGACCTTTATGTATCTCATAAATTCTTGTCATAGCAGCCCCCTACCATAGGGGCAAGCTGACCTTTGAGAAACCTGTAATTTCTGACATATGCAAAAAATGTTCTTTGTTTAACTCAGTATAACTCTGTACCCTTCTCCAAATAAACAAATGTTCATACCAGCATGTTCCCCGATGCCTCTTTCTAATTCTTGCAGACACTAGAGCTAGTGAGGGAGGGTCGGAGGCTTATCCCCTGGTTGGAGCCACTCCACATGGGCCCCAGCATAAGGTCACATATATAGGTTGACTATTATTTTATAACTATCTGCTATATATCTATATCAATTTATTTTTCTCATTTTTCCTATGGACTTTCCTCGTCTTTCATTTTAATTTACAGCTTACATGTTACTACTTCCAAATAGTGTTCCATTTTTCCTGTCCTCTCTCTGGGTCCTGACTGACTCTCTGGGTTGAGAGCCCTCTGGTCATCTTCTTCTATCAATTTCCCCCTCTGGGAATATGGACCAAAGTCATTAATAGGGTGCATAAAATGGAAGGTCTGACTTATTAAATTGTTTCTCTGCTGAATATGGGCATTGGCAGGTGGCTACATACCTCCAGCCTAATTTTATCTTTCTCTAGTGGAGCAGGGCTCTGGAGAGATGGGGTTCCAGGACACTTTGGTGAGGTGTCTGTCCAGGGAAGTCAGAATGGAATCATAGTAGCCTCTGTAACTTGATGGTTAAATATGGTAAGATACAAAGCAGGACAAATTGTTTAATGAACAGGAACAAAACAGTAGGGACAGAGCAGATGAGAACAGGGGTCTTTGTGTGAGAAGAATCTAGAAAGTCTATTTTTGGTATATTCCAAGGGCCCATGTCTTTAGTATTTTTACCTGAGCCTGATAGCTAACATGCAGTCAGCCTAAAAAATTGCCTAAAAGATGGTGTCAGAGTTGAGAATAGGACTGGAAAGATGGATTAGGGAAAAGAGTAGCTCAAAAACATGAGGAAACTGTATAAATATCACTATTTATCCCACTCATCTAACCCAAGGCCCATATCTATTCACATTCAGCACAGGGACCCGTGTGACCTCTGAGTCCTTGTCAGTGTAAGTTCACAGTCCATGGTCACAGCTGGAACATTCTAGGCTGCATTCATTTCAGGACCCGTCTTCCTTGGGTGACAGAGGAGGCTGACCAGCCTCCCTTCAGAGAGTGGGGAGTTCTTGCCATTGCTGCTCTCCAGTGAGGGCAAGGTCCTGGAGAGGCCACAGGAGGGCTTGTGATAATGTTCCTGGTGGACGTGACAAGTGATGGTGAAGAGAGGAATCTGTTAGAGGTCTAGGCTCATCATATCTTTGTGGTATTCCTAGGATTCCCAGAATAGATCCCCAGATGATAAAATGGGCTGGTAGTGACCAAAAAGGCCACCTTTCAGTGAGTCAGTCTCTTGTCTTTATCCATATTTTGCAGTCCTATCTTTATCTGATGAGCTTGATATTCTCTAGCTGTTAAAGCACTGAGTGACTACTGAGAACTTTTACTTTGAGGTATATAGTTTCCTCTAACGTATGTCTATGTGTATGTGTATGTACCCAGTTTCCTAGGTTTTAGCCTATATCTAGGATCTGTAGCTTTGCTGTAGACTGCACTATCTGAAGTGGAACTAGGTATTCCCACGTGTTAGAAGTGGTTTCAGACGATTAATGAAGCCATAAGGTTTACATTTCTGGATTAATATCTCTGGATACAACACAAAGCAAAAGGCAGTGGCAGAATAATGTGGCACGATGACAGAGATTGTGTTGATTTGGTTGAGGTCAGTATAACAAAGTAAGGGATCAAGAGAAGCATCAGCAAATGCAAGCAAAGTCCCAGTGGCTCTGGTACTGGGATAAATACAGATTTTAGAGAGAACAGGGAAGTGTCTTATGGTCTTGGAGTTTAAAAGGGCAATATATAATTATTATAACCACATTACTTGGGAGCTTGTTTTTCATTGAAAACCCCATGGTAAAGATTTATTGTACTATACATGACCTCTCCATAATTTATGATATTTAATGATGTTAACTAATAACAATATCTGAGATATTGACTGGAGAAGAAGTTTCTGGTCTATCTGTCTAACATTGTAAATAATTCAGTACTTTAACTAACAGTTATTTTTAGAAATGTTTAACAATTTAAGTCCAGTGTCAAGAGTTCAATAATCTCACAAATTATAAATATTAAATGCTTATACTAAAGGAATATATACACAGAACTAAAATCTAGGCAGTTAAAGAACTTTAAATAAATTATGCTGCTATGAACATAAGTGTACACAGATCTTTTTTGATTTGTCTGTTTGGTTCCTTAGGATATATTCCCAGGAGAAGAATTGCAGGGTCATAGGGCAGGTCCACTTCTATCCTTCTGAGAGTTCTCCAGGCTGCTCTCCACAGGGGCTAGACCAATTTACATTCCTACCAGCAGTGCAGGAAGGTTCCTTTGCCCCGCCCAAACTCTCCAGCATTTTTTAAATTTTATTTCTTTATTTATGTTAAAGTCTATTGTATCAGAAATGATAACTGTTCCAGTGTGTGTGTGTGTTCCACTAGTTTATTTGATCATTTTCCATCCTTTCACTTTGGGTCTGTGTTTGTCTTGTTGAATTAGGTGGGATTCCTGCAGACAACATATGGTTCAGTTATGTTTTATGATCCATCTTCCTATTCTGTGCCTTTTAATAGGTGGATTCAGCCCATAGACATTTATTAATATGGATTTAAGATATTTCACAGTCATTATTCTAAACTTTTCTGACGATTCTGAAATATGGCAAGGAGCAATTATATAGATCTTTTAGAACTTCTTGCAGGGAAGGCTTGGTGATAATTTATTCCTTCAACTGTTGCTTGTCAGAGAAGGTTTCTATGCCTTCATCTAGTCTGAATGAAAGCCTAGGCAGATACAATAGTCTTGGCTGAAAGCCTTTCTTTTGAAAATTTTCTTTATTGGGGAATTAATGTTTTACATTTGACAGTAAATACAATAGTTTGTACATGCCTAACATTTCTCAGTTTTCCACATAACAATACAACCCCCACTAGGTCCTCTGTCATCCTTCTTGGACCTGTATTCTCCCACCCACCCACCCACAGTCTTTCACTATAGGGCAACACGCCAATTCCAGTTCAGGTTCTACTTGTGTTTTCTCTTCTGATCTTGTTTTTCAACTTCTGCCTAAGAGTGAGATCATTCCATATTCATCCTTCTGTTTCTGACTTATTTCACTTCACATAATTTTTCAAGATCCATACAAGATCGGCTGAAAATAGTGAAGTTACCTTTTTTTTTTATAGCTGAGTAGTATTCCATTGTGTATAAAGACCACAACTTGCTCAGCCACTCATCTGTTGTTGGACACCTGGGTTGAATCCAGGTTTTGACTATCACAAATTGTGCTGCCAAGAACGTATGTGTACACAAATCTTTTTGGATGGATATGTTGGGTTCCTTAGGATATATCCCCAGGAGAGGAATTGCAGGGTCACAGGGTAGGTCCATTTCTAGCCTTCTGAGAGTTCTCCAGACTGTTCTCCACAGAGGTTGGACCCACTGACATTCCCACCAGCAGTGCAGGAGGGTTCCTTTGACCCCACAACCTCTCCAGCATTTGCTTCTGTTACCTTTTCTGATGTATGACATTCTCACAGGAGTGAAGTGATATCTCATTGTTGTCTTGATTTGCATTTCTCTGACAATCAGAGACTTGGAGCATTTTTTCATGTGTTTCTCGGCCTTTTGAATCTCTTCTATCCATGTCCTTCCCCCATTTTTGGATAGGGCTATTTGTTTTCTTGTTGTTGGGTTTGGCAAGCTCTTTACATATTTTGGTTATTAAACTCTTGAGAATGTCAGTCTGAGCAAGCCAGGACTGAACTGAAACTATTTATCCCTTTTATATAATGGTGGAGATGACATCAGGTCTGTTGCCAGACAATGTCTGAACAGACTGGAACCTACTGCAGAAGCGGGAAGTTCTTGACTAAACAAAGCTATCTGTTTCTTAATTGAATTGATAAATTGAGGACTTATTGGCTCTATTGCAAATACACAAATATTACCTGGGGGCAATAGAAAAGGATCCATCTCCAGGGGAAGTACATACTGACAACAATTAATGGCAGTGAGTGTAACAAGACTAAAATGACCTAGGAGTAGAAGCAGCTGTACCCATTTAAAGGCTTTCAGAAAAGGAGCTACTTTTCACCACTAGAGCTTCTCAATCATCTGGACTCAGACCAAAAGCCAGAATTATGGGTGGCTTATAGTGTGAGTGACAGACTGTAGTCTCCATCTAAATATAAAGACGCCTTACTGCTGACCCTCACCCACAAACACCCTGCTTCCACTTACAGACATTCATGATGAGTATTAGGTTGTGTAGTTAAATAGCTAGTGTTAGGATATATGGGTAGAATAAGTAAACTTTCATTAGCTAAAAGTTAGTGAACTTTCACATATGAAATTATAGACCAGAAGAGAGCCCCCATGGTATGTGCTTACTTTAAGCAGAAGATTTCTTTAGGTGGACAGCCTACTATGATCAAGTTAGACTCATCCAATAATAGGTTAAGAAGAAAAGCTATAAGATTTAGCTCCAGAGAAAAATGTTCATTAATAAAGAAGGTCAGAAAAGGGAGATGGTCAAAACACAGATGGTCATTTCAAGCGAACTTTCAAGGGTATATTTAGACTACCCCAGACCCAGAAAACTTTCAAGGGGAGATTTAGACTACCCCAGACCCAAGAAACTTTCAAGGGGAGATCAGGATGCCCCAGACCTAGGGAAATTTCTAAGGAAAACATACTTATAATAACAATAATGTTGTTTGAGGTTATTCTTGATGTTAATGAAAACAATTATAAAAACAATTATACATGATGTCATCTGTATCCTTTATGTTAATGAAAATAATCTTACATAATGTCAACTATATCTGGGTAAAAAGTGTTTAAATAATAAACCTCTGCAGACAGAGAATAGAGACTCCTCTCTCCTGCACCTGAAACAGCTGATGTATCTCTCACTTCATTCATCAGACTCCTCATCAGACTCCCCCTTTCCTTCAGGGACTCTGAATTTACTATTCAGCTCTGTCTTATAGTGATGCAGGGGAATGAAGCTGAGACCTTGGATCTGCAGGCTTGAGTCTCTTTGCATCACCATTATGCTATCTCCCCCTGCCCTTCGCTTGCATTTCTTCATGCTTCTCCTCTTGACTCCTACCCTGTGACACTACTGCCTGTGATGACCTTGACTAAATCAGTGCCACCAATGCCACCACTCCACATTTCACTTCAGAATGTATCCAGAGACGCCAAGCCTGAGACGCCAACCTTCCAACTTCAATCATCTGGTGAGACCTTTACTAACACATGGGACTCCCTAGTTCCATTTCAAATGGTGCACTCCCTAACAAAGTTATAGATCATAGATATAGACCAGGCCCTAAGGGACATGGCGCATGTATTCATAAGTTAGGGGGAAATATATACCTCAAAATAAAACTGCTCAATCATCTGTTGTGATTAGATTTAGATTTTATAAGCTTAGCAAACAAGTAGAAAGACTTAAACAAGACAACAAGAAGTGTCTAATCAAATATTTACTACTTAGGCCTAGACACCCTCCTCTCCTATGCCCTACTTCACTTCCTTAAATCACTTTAAGTCTAACCTTTTTAAATAAATTAAAGACTACAAAAGCTGGATAAGGGCAAGAGACTGACCCACTATAATAGTGGTTTTCTTGATCACTACAAGCTCACGTCATCATCTGGGGCTCTGGTCTGGGAATCCTAGGATTCCCAAAGACATGATGGGCCTAGACCTCTAACAAACCCCTCTCTCCACCATCACTGGTCATGAACATCACAGGAACATCATTACAACCCCCCTTGTTGGCCTCTACAGGGCCTTGCCCTCACTGTACAGCAGCAACAGTAGGTAGGGACTCCCCACTCTCTGAAGGGAGGCTGGTCAGCCTACTCTGCTACTCCAGGAGGAAGACAGGTCTTGAAATGAGTTCAGCCTAGAATGCTCCCTGATGTGACCAGGGACTGTGAGCTCAGATATGGGCCCTGGGTCAGATGAGTGAGATAAATACTTAGTGATATTTATACAGTTTTCCCATAATTGGGAGCTAATCTTTTCCTTAATCTAGCTTTCTAGTCCTATTCTTAACTCGGACACCACCTTCTCAGGCAATATTTTTAGTCCAACTGCATGTTAACTGTCAGGTTCAGACAAGGATTAGTAAAGCCATGGGCTCTTGGAACAGACCTAAAGTAGACTTTCTAGATTCTTCTCACACAAAGACCCCTCTTCTCATCTGCTCTGTTCCTACTGTTTTGTTACTGTTTATTAAACAATTTGTTCTGCTTTATATCTTACCATGTTTATCCATCGAGTTACAGATGCTACTATGATTCCATCTGGAGTTCTCTGGGCAGACACCTCACCAGTGGCCTGGAACCCCATCTCTCCAGAGCCCTGCCCTGCTAGAGAAAAACAGAAAAATGCTGGGTGTGGAGACCAACTTGACAATGTCCATGTCTAGTGAAGAAGCTATTACAGAAGACAGACTTTCCACCTTCTGCACCTCATAAATATTTTTATAATTTTTATAATATTTTTATAAAGATAAAGAATAGAGACATAGAACTCTAGTGGTGGAAACTCTTTGGAATTGTATCCTTTTTATCTTAATAACATGTTAATCATTATTAAGTTACTAATAAGTTACATAGCTACAACATAATAATATCTTAGTATTTTCATTGAAATTCAAGCTTAAAGACTAGAAATTTTATAATAGTTAAATATGTCTAGAGAAATGCAGAAAACAAAGTAGAGCAAAAGGTATCACTTCTTAGATTTTCCCAATAAAAATATCATCAGTAGAATTAACAAAACCAAAATTAAATTAATTAATAAAAATTACAACTTACTTTTCAATATTAGCCAAATTATGTTACTTTTTTTTTTTTTTTACTATTTTAAACATTATTTTTGTATAGAATGTTCTGATTTCCTTAAAAGTAAAAAGGGTAGAAATTGTGAGGCCAAATCTAGGTGATGGGCTGTTTGGAAGAAGAGCAACAGTGGGTTAGGCTGTGACACACCCAGTGGAGAGCTGAGAGTACACTTCACAAGGACCCTGGTTCAAGCCCCCAGTGCCTTCCTGCAGGGAGGGAAGCAGTAAACCAGGGTAAACAAGCAGCAAACCAGGGCTGCAGGTTTCATTCTTCCTCTGTCTTTTTCTATATACCCCCTTCCCTCTCATTTTCCCTCTGTCTTTACTCAAAATAACCAAATAAATGTTTAAAAAAATAAAAAGAGACAGGTAATAATATAATCTGAGGGACTTGAAATGAAACATCGTTGAAGGGAAATGAAAAAGTAGCTGAAATGACTTTTGTTTTTTGCTATTATTAGTTTCAAACAGGAGCTGGTAATCTGTAGTCGAGACTTTAACACACAGGCAAAGCCTCTCATCTCCCCTGATCTGTGTCTATGGGGCATACTAGGATGGCAGTGTCCCTTCTTGTGTCCCTGCCCTCCTTCCCCAGCATCCTTGGCTGTGGTGCAGTGTGCCATGACCAGTTCAAACCTTATATTTACCCTTATTGATATATGTTCTTAAGGCTCACCTATAAGTGAGATCATTTGGCATTGGTCTTTTTCTTTCTGGTTTGTCTTACTCAACACAATGCCTTCAAGTAATGACCATGATATTGGGTATCCTTTCTAACAGCTACACAGGACTGCACTGTGTCCTTTTCATTCATCTGTCATTGAGTGTGGGACTATGTGAAAGCTTGGTGGAGCTTAGGGGAGCTCTCCCATCCTTGGATGGAGGTCTGGAAAGACACCCCGCTTGTTAGCCTCTCTCGTCATAGAAATGAGCCAAGAGGGAAAAAGTCTCCCAGACTAAGCTTGCTTTGTTAGCCTCCCAGGCTCACAGAAAACCTGCAGACCTCTTGCACTTAATTTCTCCCCACTAACTGCAGGGCACATGGCTGCTTGATTTAAGGTTCATTTACTCAAAGTTCACCTCACCTTCTGATCACAAAGGAGAACACACCTTATCACACACTCCTAACAGTGCCTTTTGATGTCCTTAATTTACATCAAACCTTGCTTGTCTTCTCTCTGTCTCACCTTAACTGGTTTAACCCCTATTCTCCTCTCAAATGCCTCTGGGTAATTAAACGCCTGCATCAGGAGACTAATTATCTTGACCTTTATGTATCTGCTTCAGTTCTTGTCATACCAGCCCCCTACCACAGGGGCAAGCTGACCTTTAAGAAACCTGTAATTTCTGACATATTTGAAAAATGTTCTTTGTTTAAACTTTCTCTATATATACCAAAGCCCACCACTGAATAAATTGAGAGTGTTTGTATCAGAATCCTCCCCGAGTCTCTTTCTTTATCATATAGTCTCTTGAGCTAGTGATGGAGTCTTGGTAAGCTTACCTTCCTGGCTGGAGTCACCCCACGTGAGCCCCAGCAACTGAGCATCTGGGTTGCTTCCATGTTGGGCAATTACAAACTGTGAAGCTATGCACATTTCCATGCATAGATTTTTCAGGTGGTTTTTTGCTTCTCAGGATATGTCCCTAAGAGAGGGATTTCTGGGCCATCAGGCAGGTCCATTCCTAGAGTTTTGAGGAATCTCTAGATGATCTTTCATAGGAGTTGGCCCAGTGTATACTCCTGCCAGCAGTGTATGGGAGTCCTTTTCCTCTCCAGGCCTCTCCAACAGTTAGCATTTCTGTCTTTTCTAATGGACATATCCAAAGGTATAAAGTGGTAGTTTATTGTTGTTTTTGTTTGCATTTCCCTGATATTTGTGACTTTGGACATTCCATGTTTGTTGGCCCTTTTTATCTCTTCTTTGGAGAAGATACCGCTCATTATTCCCCCCTCCCCATTTTTCAGTCTTGTTGTTTAGTGGGTTTGTCTTTTTCTTGTTTAGTTTAATGAGTGAATTGCATATTTTGATTTTCTGTGGACAGAGAAAACAAGTCCTAATTGCTAAAGAAGATCCATTCTATATTTAAAAAATAATTATTTATTTATTTATTCCCTTTTGTTGCCCTAGTTGTTTTATTGTTGTAGTTATTATTGTTGTAGTCGTTGTTGAATAGGACAGAGAGAAATGGAGAGAGAAGGGGAAGACAGAGAGGGGGAGAGAAAGACAGACACCTGCAGACCTGCTTCATCACCTGTGAAGCGACTCCCCTGTAGGTGGGGAGCCAGGGGCTCGAACCAGGATCCTTATGCCGGTCCTTGGGCTTTGCGCCACGTGCGCTTAACCCGCTGCGCTACTGCCTGACTCCCTAAGAAGGTCTATTCTATTCCATGAATGAGATCCATGGCTTCTTCCTCTTTTGATGGATAGAGAGATAGGAAACTTGAGAAGAGAAGAAAGGAAGAAGACTTGTCTAGGGAGGGAGGTAAAGAAAAGCTGTACAAACTCAGGAGTTAAGAACAGGTGCTGGAGAAATCTTGTCTTTCTTAGACTTGCTGTAGTGATTGTGGATACTGAACTTAAACATATTTGTGATTTCTTAGGTGAAAGGAAATTCGAGGAAAGGATGTTGTTTTTCAGATGGATTCAGATTTCAGTGTACTTATGGCATAAAACCATCCTTCCATGTAGTCCAAATATATACAGTTGAGGAAATTTTATTCTCCAGTTTGTAATGTATTTGAGATAGAGAACTGATGTCATTGCTACAATTTGTCAATGGAAATAAACAAAATGTTAAAAAATTATTCCTGCTACTTCCCAATTTCCTTTGTATTCATTTGGTATTAGTTTGCAGACTTTATTATTTTGAATGTTGATCAGGTAGCTAAACATCCTTATTAAAACTTAAAAGAAAAGTGTTTAAATAAAGGGGCCAGGTGGTGCATCTGTTTAAGTGAATGTGTCACAGTGTGCAAGGACAGGGGTTCCAGCTTCTGGTCCCTACCTGCATGGGGAAAGCTTTGTGAGTGGTGAAGCAGGGCCACAGGACTGTCTCTCACTCTCACTCTTTCTCTCTTCCTATTTCTTTCTCCCCTCTCTATTTCTGGCTGTTTTTATCTAATAAATAAAGATAATAAAAAATTTTAATTTCCAAATAAAGAACATATATCCTAGGTCTTAGCACTTAATCAATTCTAGGAGACAGGTCTCTTTTTAAATTTTTTCAAAGATATTTATTTATTTATTATTGGACAGAGACAGAGAGAAATGGAGAGGAGAGGGGGAGATAGGGAGAGAGGCAGAGACACCTGCAGCCCCACTTCACCACTTGTGAAGCTTTCTCCATGCAGGTGGGAACCAGGGGCTTGAACCTGGGTCCTTGCACACTGTAATGTGAGTGCTTAACCAAGTATGCTACCACCTGGCCCTGAAGATAGGTCTTAACATTATCCTATGTTATAAATGTGGAAACAAAAGAGAAGTATAAATTCTGAAAGTTATATCCATTGAATCTAGGTTTTAAATAGTCTCCAGTATTTAGTTATGCAATAAGACATTGGCAAGCCAGTTAATGAAATAATGTTACATAGGCCAGGGAGTGCCAATTAAAGTCTTTGATACATGTAGAGAAAGCTATCAGGTAGCCAAGCATTTGAAAATGTTTCCACTTTATTTTAAAATACAGCTCTAGGGGTTTCTAGAAGTGTGGCTATGGGGTAGCAGCATCTGTCCTTTGCTCTTGCTGTAAGTCAACTAAAAGCAACAAAAGTCACCTGGAAACTCAACAAAATATGACCAGGATCTCTTCAGAAACTCGCCATTCCTTAAGCATGTTTCTAAAGTGCATTTTTAACCAGGTGCTAAGCTAAAGAGCAAGACCCTGATTTCCTCAAAGCACATATATAGAGAATTTCACAAAGTGCCCATTCGAGGCTCCAAAGAAATAACCATAGCCTCATAAATTGCAACTGCATTTGACTTTGCTGGGGTATGCACAGTTAGGATCCATTTTTTATGGTGCAGACTTACAATCTCAGTGGTTGCATGGATGTGCATGGGAGGTGAAACAGAGATTTGTGTGATCTGTGTCTCCTTTTACATATTTTGACACTCTCCAAATTTCCTCTATCAACTATATTTAAATGTTACCGTAAGCTATGCATATAGACTATATTTACATCTGGACAAAGAATCTGATAGCTAGATCCCAGAAGAAGAGACCTTAGATGTCTGGCATCACTCCCAGAAGGGCTTTCAGCCTACCTCTGCAGCTTTATGCATATAGGCCTTTCAATCATGTGCTCAAGTGCTTTATATTTCTATTTAAATTACTGTATTGCAGTGAGCTATTATTATGAATATCAAAGATACTTTCAATTTATGTGAGGAAAAATAAATAGCTAAAATGCAAGTGCTTTTCTCCTTCATCTCAATGTATCCATCATCTTGCCAACCACAAGGCTTAAATTACACGTTTACGTCCTCTTCATTAAACTGAAAATCAGAAGAAAAAGAAAGGAAGAAGGAATACAAAGAAAGAGCATTATGTTTTATATTTGGTGGTCTTGGAATATTTAACAAAGGATCCAGAGTTGTATCAGTTGGTATATAAATATATACATACATATATAATCAAATTATAGTACTGACCTACTTTTTGTTTTTTCAACTAAGAATATCTTCCTCAGATAAAAATACATCAATTTCCAGACAAACAAACAAACAAAAAAACTAAGTTGATAATAGTTTTATCAAAAATATGCCTGTTACAGTATGCTTTTCACAAGCTCAGCTGGCTTGCCTGTTTGCTTCTCTGGCTTTGGTAACTCTGACATTTAATTATTTTTTTAAATTTTGCTCATTATATTTTATATTTCTTCAGTATCTTCCTTTAATCATTAACTTTCTTCACTTTTTTATTTCTTCAATTTGCTACTTTGAGGCTTTGGTTTAGCAGTCAACAAATTAAAACTTGTGACTTGAACTTGAACACCCTCCTTTACACATTCCAGCCCTGGTAAAGTAAAGTTGGTCAAGAGCAAGGGACCAGATAAAAAAAATTAATGTTAAAATTCAGACTTTCTGCCTGTAGTTATGGCGTTCCACAGAACACTGCTGAATTATTTCCTCTTATCACTCTGAGTTCTACTAAAGTCCATGCATCTAGGATGTAGGCCATTGCTTCAACCTAACTAATATTTGTAGGGAAATTGTGAGGATGTGGTTGAGCATGGCAGGGCTTGACTTGAGGGGACATCCATCCTGTCAGTCTCTCTCTCTCTACTGAGCGGTTGAGCAAGGAGGGACACAACCCCCCAAGGTTTGCCTCCTCTTATCAGACTCCCTGCCTCACAAAGCACCCTGCTACTATGACTTGACACTGATACTATACTGTCACTGGTGGCTCCTGATACTATGGCCTGCTCCCTTGTTATCTACATAATCATTGTTTTGCTTGAAACATCCTCACCCATTGCATTCCTTTGATCTATCTTCTTTCTGCCCGTAAGTAAATAACATAAAAGGAAATAAATTAGGGTGAGGTCTTGTATGTCACAGCAAATCTTAACAATGGGATTTGCAAAATGAACCCAATTGTCAAATAATTTGGGTATAGTTATAACTAACCATTGCCTTCTTAAACTCCAAGACAGCAGGGACCTTTCCCTTTCTTTATAAAGCCTGTATCTCTCCCAGCCCTGAAACCTCTAGGGTGGGGTTCACTTTCTTGCATGCTTCTCGCAATACAT
Source organism: Erinaceus europaeus (assembly GCF_950295315.1). Lineage (NCBI taxonomy): Eukaryota > Metazoa > Chordata > Mammalia > Eulipotyphla > Erinaceidae > Erinaceus > Erinaceus europaeus. The sequence continues at coordinate 737,210 of NC_080165.1, read as the reverse complement.
ACCAACTGATATTGCACTTGCCGATCCCAACCTAATCAGTGCAACCAGGACCACCTCAGCATCCTTCACTTCGGACTGTGTCCAGAGATGTCAGGTGTGGAATGTCAACTCTTCAGATTCATTACTCTGGTGAGACCTTTCCTAGCTCATAGGACTCCTTAAATTTATTTTGGGTGGTACACTTTCTAACAAACTTCTAAACCTATATATAGACCAGGGCCCATGAGAGAGGGCAGATGTACATGTATCCTTGAGTTGGGGGAAAACATCTACCTCTGGGTGGAGGTGCACAATAGTTTGCAGTGAGTCAATAAATGAAGCAATCAAGTAGAAAGACCTAAAAAGGCACCATAAAGTACCTAATGAAATAGTTTCCACTTAGACCTAGATGCCCTCCTCACCTACCTCCTGTTACACTTCTCTCACTCACTCTAAAGCTCACCTTTTCTGACAAAATGAGGATGACAAAAGCTGGATAAGAACAATACTCTGGCAGACTTTAATGATGACTCTTTAGTGACTATCAGGCCACCAAATCATCTGGGGCCCTAGTCAGGGAGTCCTGGGATTCCCACACAGACATGATGGGCCTAGACCTCTAGTGGATCTGCCTCACCGCTGTCACTGGTCATCTCCATCAGGAACAACATAATGGACCCTTTTGTGGGCCCATATAGGACCTGGCCTTCAATATGGATTAACAATGGCAGGGAATGTTCCATTCATCAAAGGGTGGTTGGATAACGTACTGTACCTATGACCCGAGGAGGATGGGTCCTGAAATGAGTGCAGCCTGGAATGTTCCCAGCTGTGACCACAGAATGTGAGCTCAGACCTACAGGGATGCAGAAGTCACACAGGCTCCTGTGCTGACTATGGGCCCCAGATCAGATTGATAGGGTTTACAGTTAACATAAATATACAATAAATATATACATAATAAACATAAATATGTAAATATTCACATATTTTTCCATATTTGGGAGCTAGTATGTTACCTGATCCAGCCTCCCAGCCTTTTTTTCCAACTATGACACCATCTCCACATACAATAACTTAGGTTTCCTGCATGTTAGATGTCAAGGTCAGACAAAACTAATAAGGTCACAGGACCCTTGTAATATACCTAAAATAGACCTACTACTTTTTCTAGAACAGAGACCCCAAATATTCATGTGCAATATTCTTGTCTTTAGATTCATGATTCGTCAAAAAAATGTTTTGCTTTATATATTGACTCTTTTTCAGCCACCAGATTCCAGATGCTACCATGATGCCAACTGGACCTCCCTGGGCAGACAAGCCCACCAAGGTATCCACTTCCCCAGAGCCCTGCCCCACTAGGGAAAGAGAGAGACAGGCTGGGAGTGTGGATCCACCTGTCAACACCCATGTTCAGTGGGTAAGAAATTACAGAAGCCAGACCTTTCACCTACTGCCTCCCATAGTGATCTCTGGTCCATACTACAAGAGGGATAAAGAATAGGAAATCTTTCAAGGGAGGGGATTGGATACGAAGTTCTGGTGGTAGGAATTATATGGATTTGTACCCCTCTTATCCTATGGTCTTGTCAATACTTCCATTTTATATAAAAAGAATAAAATAATACTTTCCCCTCTCTTTTTCCCTTTGTGTGTCATAATGAAGGGCATGCCTTGCCAAACTACTGGCTTTTCATTTCTTATTCTTCGATGTCTGCTTTGCTTCATAAAAGCACAGACATTTTATTCTGAGAGGTCACATAAACATACACCCATTAATACAGGCTTAAATCTTTTGTCTTACTCAGGGTCAAAGCATAAAACTATGAGTAATAAAATCTTTATTAAATGAAAATGATTAATTTGAAAACTGTTCTCAAATGTGTTACTGAAAGAATATTAATGACCAGTAGTGTCATGCATTTAAATGCTTTCATCTGGATTAAAATGTCACTAAGCATCGCTTTACTGCTTTTCAACTGAAAGATTGGACTTACAATAAATCATTTGATAAACATATAGGAGAGTCAGGGGTTGCTTAAGAGAAAATACTACACAGCAATCCTGTTATAAGATATTTATGAGTATTGCATAAGGGAATTCATTCAACAAACATTGCTGGTGGTATTTTGCCTCCTTACTTTGCACTCAGCCCTGGGGAGGGTTCAAATGGTAGCAGGCGGGCTTACAAAAGCAAAACCAGGGCAACCTGTAACTGCAGCAGCAAAGGTACAAGGAGATGCTGTTTTCTTTTCTATGGATTTACTATTTGTTTACCCAGAGTTATCTCTGGACTAGGTGCCTGCATGAGGTCTCCACTATTCACACTGGCTCCTTCCTTCCTTCCTTCCTTCCTTCCTTCCTTCCTTCCTTCCTTCCTTCCTTCCTTCTTTCCTTCTTTCCTTCTTTCCTACCTCCCTTCCTTTCCTCTTCCCCCCTTCCTCCCTTTCTCCCTCCCTCTCTGACTTCCTTCATTCCTTCCCTTTTTCCTCCCTCCATTTCTCCCTCCTTCTCTTCCTTTCAACCACTATCCCCACATGACACCCAGGGAATCAGCCACCTCCCACACCCACACCTGGGGCATCAGAAACTTCTTGATCTCTCTTGCAGCTTCACCCTGATCTGGGTGTCTGGGAGGACTGCCCTGGCCCATGCTTTACTCTGCCTCCCCTAAGGTGACAGCTGGATGGTGGGTAGGGATTCCCCTCAAGAGATGTTACAGCCTCTTTCAGGACAATCTGGAGAGTCAAGGCACACCGCCCAGCTTCCCTTGGTCCTTGGAAGTCTCTTTGAATTCTCCCAGAATTTTTCCATGTTAAAACTACAGCCACATGGCAGGAACCTGGGCCATTCACACCCCAACTCTGACCCTAGCACCATGATATGAAATGTGGAGTCGCTATGCAGGTGTCCAAAGTCGGCTTGTCTTCCTGTAGCCAGTAGACAGAATGGAGAGTAATTCGCTTAAGTGAATGATGGGACAAGTGGCAGTAAGACAGCAACCACAACTGTACATGTAGACAGAAGCATTTCTCTAAGGCTGCTTGTTCGGGTGGTACAAACGTGGGTGTGTGAAGACCACCCCTGTAGAGGCTGGCTCTTTGTGGAAGGTGGATTGAACAAATACTGCTTCCCAGCTGTATGTAGGTCTCCGCTAGACATCTGTCTATATTTCATCATGATCTCCACCAGAAATCTGGTTTCCAGCTAGTACAAAGCAGTTGACTGCTCTTACCCATTTTATCTGCCTCTAGTCCTCTTTTGTTGGGAACATGTTTCACTTATGGTGAGCTAAATGGATAAGGCATGATCGTAATTGGCATACAGCTGATGTCCAGAGTACATGGCAGTTCTGCACAAGCTCACAAGGGACTGTGGGTGTAGGAGGTCACTTAGATGTGTGTCTGGTGGCAGTTCTCCTTTTCTTCCTGCTGCTCTCCCCTGATCACCTCTGCCTTCTCCCGATCTCTAGGCCACCTCCCCAGGGACTACACACCAGGTGGCAGCAGGCTGGTGAATGAGGTAGAGGAATCATGACTTCAGTCCTGTGTCTTTCCCTCCTGACTATTTCTCCATCGTGATTTTATGTACCTAAGTTGACCTGGGATGTAATAAAACTGCCACCTTGGAATAAACGCATCATGTGATAAACCACAGCACGGTTTTGTTTTAATTTCTGTCCTCTTGCCTACTGATAATTGGCATTCTGTTGTCAGTGTCTACCTGTTTTTATTTTGCTGCCTGTGTTCTTTCCATGTCTTTCTCCGCATTTCAGACATGAATGCAGTGAGAGGGTCCGTGTCTTTCTCTTCACACAAGATCTCACTTAGCACAACTCTCTCAAGATCTATGCCACCAAGAGTGGCAGTATTTCATCTGTAACACAAATAGCTTAGTAGGACTGGAAAAGTAACTTATGGATAAAATACTGTTTTGAGTATACAGATTGATAATATGAATATGAAAAACACAAAATGTCAACCTAGTTCCAAGACTGTGTGAATCTATGGGGGTGAGTGTGGGAGCAGAGCCTTTTGTTGATGGGAGTAGTGAGAAGAAAGAAAGAAAGAAAGAAAGAAAGAAAGAAAGAAAGAAAGAAAGAAAGAGAGAGAGAAAGGGAGAAAGAGAGGAAGGAATGAAGGAAGGAAGGGAGAAAAAAATGAACTAAAGAAGTAAAAAGGAAAAAAGAAAGGAAGGAAGAAAGAGGGGATGTTTAGAGCTGGTAAACTAGCTTAGATATTGTGAAAATAATGATGATGATAAAATAATAATAATACTAATATACACTGCTTTGACAACAACAAAGTAAAGCTTTGGAGTGAATATATAATCTCACATGCTTGTCTTGTTCTCCCTAATGAGCACATAGGTCCTTCCCGTAGCCTGGAGGTGTTGTGGTAAATACAAGCACAGATGTTTGCCAGCACGTGTTTTCATGTTATTTGGGTGGGGACCTGCTAAAGTTGGGTGATCTGTGTCATGGATTATTTCTAATCTCAGATTTATGAAGAATCCCCACACTGTTTTTCACTGTGACTGCATCAATATACATTCTAATCAAGAGAGTTTATGTATCAAGAAGACCCTGTCTTCCCTCAACAATGCCAAGCTTTTAAATACAAAAGTCTCATTAAAGATGAAGAACTCCAGTGATGTTAGATTTCATAAACACCCTTCATTACAGGATGACAGTAGGAAGTGTCTAGGCTAGAAAGTGTGGGTTGGGAAGAAAACAAGCAAGAGATGACTGGATCCAAACTAAGATCGTAAAGCAAAGTGGAGGACAGAGGCAAAATCTGAGCGATACTTAAAATGCAGAATTGACACCAAATGGTGATCCACTGGATATGGAAACATGGGTCAACAAAATGAGGAATAGTTGAAAGGGTCTTGGACAGCATGGTGAGTTAGACATGCCACAAGTCAAGGTTTTAATGCTTTTAATTTTCAAGATGTATTTTTTTTTTTTTGTTTTTGAGAGGGAGAGAAAGAGAGGTCAGAGCACTGATCACTGCTGGCACGTGGTGGTCCTAGGAACCAGACCCAGACCCTCAGGTCTCTAGGTGTGTTTTGCATTGAATTAACTCCAGATGTCTTAATAAGATTTTTTGTTTGGAATTTCCATATATTTTGCCTGATTTTGCCTGTCTCAAAGTTGAAGAAGAAAAGTGAAGTGTAAATTAAATAGTGCTTTTCCATATCAAATTGAAAACAGCTATTTTCTCTACTGAAAACTCTCCAGTCCCCATTCTCACTATGGAAGATCCAAATTTTGACCTTGATGATAAAGACAGGCTGTGAGATGGCTCCAGGAACCAAGCACTCAACTCTCTTTCTCTTTGCGTCTCTCTGTAAAAAGTACTCCCCTAAATGTCATGAGCCCATGTTTCTAAATAAATTCAAACATAAATGTGAACAAATAACAGGAATGTGGAACCTATGGGTGGACTTTGAAAAGAGAGTTTATCTGAGAGTTCTTATGGTTGGTTGGGCCCAAATATTTCAGTTGACCGACAGAGACTGGAGTGTGATATCCTAGTCCAGGGCTCTTGCTTTGCTATGGAAGTGACTCGGGCTTGAGCATCAGTACCATACGGCAGTGTCTTAGTGCTTCATGAAGTTCTACTGCAGTGGTTTCTCTGTCAGCAAAATTGTGCCAGAGAAGTGCAATCACAGATGTGTGAGCTCCTGGCTTAGAGAAATTAAATAAATGAATAGACACTTAAAAAGAGAGTTGATGAGCCAAAGCACACTGTATAAATGGACAAGTACAACACAGGAAGAGAAACCCATGGCCAATACACCAGTGCCAGAAGTTGACTGCTCTTTCTTCTGCAGGTCGAACAATGCAAAACAATGCACGTACCTGAGTTGCGTGTCGACCCTACCAGTGAAACAGCAGTCTGTGCCCAAAAAAGGAAAGCAAAGTTTGTAGTTAAGCAGAGATTTCTAAGAGCTCTAGCGTGTGCTATTAAATGCAAATTACTATGCCTTTCTATTGTATCCTAACATTTACTTCACTCATGCTTCATAGGGAGTTATCAAAAATAAAATGAAATAATAGGTTTTCTTTTCCGCTGTCCTTTATGCTAATAATTCACCTAAAGGACCCTGAACCCCAAGTCATCAAAATTGCTTTCAATTCATGATTCTTGCCAACAAACTCAGAGGAAGAGTCTAAAATTTAAACACAAAAGTGGGAACAAGTGAGCACTGAGTGAAAAACCAAAATCAAACCAACAGTAGGCTTGTGTTCAGTCCTTTTGTAGAGAAAGGCCAGTGTAGCAGGACCTGAAGCAGGGGGAATTAAGATGAAAATGACAGTATTTCTCTCCTGCCTGCTGGTTTAGTCTCTTCATTTACTTCCTGTCCCCAGCATTGATTGATGAGTGAAGTGAGGATCCCTAAAGTGTACAGTAAATTCTGTGGCAGAAACTAAGGAGATAGATTACAAGGCACAGGGCCCATATTCTCTCTACTAAGGCAGAAGGGTCCCTGGAGCTCCACTGGACACAGCAGATATGTGTACTTGCCTGAAGAAAGACATAGGTTAGCTCAGGCTTGAATATATCTTTAAATTGTTTTTAATTTATTATCAAAAGTACTATCTGATGTATTTTTTGAAAATTATGGGTTATGAGATCGGATGGAAGAAGCATAAACTAGAACTATAACTGACTCTGTTGACTATAAGTTGAAAGAATATGGCTCCTGGCAAAAGTAGATATTCTATCATTTGTACTGAGCCAAGTGTGGAACTGGGAAATTAGCATCTTTGGAGGTCTGACTAAGAGCCCTCTGTCCTCTCCAGACAGACCAGGGGTAATACTCACTGGACCCTTGGTCGACCAAGAAAACACTTAGCAGCTACCTAGGATTTCACCCAGATAGGGTGAATTAGAATAGTTCCATGTATCCTCCCACAGTTCTGGAGGTCATATATCTGAAATCCAGGTGTGAGCAGGGAGGTTTCCTGGTCAAGACATTGGGTTGTGTCCACTCCACCTTGTGACGCCGGCTCCTGGAAGACTCCCTGGTTCTCTGGTTTGCAGAGAACTTCCAGGGCCAGGGCAATGGCACACGTGGTTGAGTGCACACATTACAGTGTGTAAGGACCAGGGTTCAAGACCCTGATCCTTCAGAAGTGGTGAAGCAGGGCTGCAGGTGTCTCTGACTCTCTCCTTCTCTATCTCCCCTTCCCTCTCATTTTCTCTGTCTCTGTTCAATAATAAATTTAAAAATATATATAAAAAAGGAAGTATCATATCGTTTCTGTCCCCTTTTTATATCAAAGTCTCTATATCTCTGTTTTCTGTATTTACTAAGAGCATTCTCACTGGGTTTATGCTCTACTTTAACCCATTTTGATTTCACTTCAGTGTTTGCCTTATTGTGTTTGCAAAGATCCTATTTCATAGGCCTTGGATGGACATGCATTTTCTGGAAGATTTCCCAACTAACTGTGAATGATCATCAGGAAGAAATGGCAAAGTTGAGAGACACAAATTAAAGGACCAGCAAACACTATTGGCCAAGTATAAGAAAAGAATGAAACACCATTGGCAATCTAGTCTGCCAACTAGAGTCAGCAAGACGAGTCAACATTAGGAAGTCCATTCCAACATTTTCCTACAAATGGTAGTAGAGGTGGGAGTATAAATAGAAAAGGTTTATGCTAATTAAGCTAATTTAAGAAAATAAAAATGGACTTATTCAGTGAGTAGTTTTGCACATCTACTTTCTACTGGACCCATTTCTAGGAATGGGGATACACCAACATCCAAGGAGAATGAATCCCCTGTGCTCAAAATGTTCACGATCTAAATGGAGTAAGCCTGCAAGGGAGTGTGTGAACCACATGGGCAGTGGAAGAGCTGTGAAGGGAATTTAACGTGGTGATGAAAGAGATTCAGTATGGAGTGGGCTTGACACTTGTATTGTCTGAGTTTAATCCCATCCAACTTTTCCACTTTACTAAGTTTAGACACAAAATGTTTCATTAAATCTAGCTAGTCTAAAATTAGGAGCTAGGGAAGACTGGTTATTTTAATCTCTGACTATTACATGTTTGAACAGTCTCTATTGTTCTAATATTTGATATATTTCATCTGATTATAATGAGAGAAAGAGAGAGACAGCAGAGCCCTCCCTGCTCAGCTCTGGCTGATGGTAGGTCTGGAGACTGAACCTGGGTCTCAGAGCCTCAGGCATGAGACTTCTTTGCCTAACCATTATGCTGTCTCCCCTGCCTTTGAGTGCCTATTTTTACACATAAATCACCAGCTAGAAGGCAGTGGTTCTCATCCAGTCTTTCCCATGCTGTTTTCTGATAATCCTTCTAGAACATTAAACCCTCCAATCTCATGGACTACTTGCTTGGTCTACTTGAACCAGTATCTGCTTTCACTTCCAGATTTTGAAATTAACAAAGCTCAATATCCTCAGCACAGACTCCGTTAACCCTTACCTAGATATGTCATAAAAACTCAATTGGAAACAAGATTATATAACCACAGGAGCTCCTGTGTTTGTCCCCATCCCTTCAAGGACAAGCATTATTTGTCACTGTCACCACCCTTTGTTACTGCACAATGGGATATAAGTCTTTTCAAGTAAGACTGATAAACACCCTGAGTTTCTCTGGACCTTGGCTCAGGTGCAACAATCTCTCTGGAAACATCACACTCAAATTCCTGTACCACATTGGTCCAAAGGGCATCAAAGGCAGCCTCTGGTCAAACCCAACATGTTGGGAAAGCACAAGGTGTCCAAACACCTGACTTAAATGGAAGCCCTGTCATTTATTCCAGCCCCGTCTTTCTGTCTTCACCTGCAAGCACACTGCTAGCCAGACCTGAAGCTCACTCCAGCTCTTTCCTTAGTGAAGTGCAGCATAGCCGTGACAATGAAGCACTCCAGTCATGGGCAGTTTCCTTGTTAGTTTATCTCATCAGCAATTACACTAGTGTTCAGCATACATCACCTCATTGTCTCATAGTGCATATAGTTTTCACATAATGAATTAGGCTAATTAGACTCACACAACAGAAGGAAATCTTAAATAACATTGCCTTTACGTTGAGACAAGCTTGACTGAAGAGCAAAGAGAGAAACGATAAAATCAATTTGCTATGTGAAATGGATAACAAAAAACATTAAACAATCAAACTTTAATGTTTGTTGTTGGACTCAAGCATTAGAAAAAAGAGGGAGGTGAGGGGAGAGAAAGAGACAGAAAAAGAGAGAAAGAGAGAAATAACGAAAACACAATACCTCCCTTGGTATGTTGTTTGCCAGGCATGTAAATTCATTTTTTTGCAGAAGTAAACACCATGTTTGGACATCCAAACTAAGTTGCTTATAGGCATTTCAGTTGAGACCATGATTGTCCTCTGGGAAAAACCTTGCCATTGTAACTCAAACCAGAAGTTTCTCACTATCGTGCTGATCAGTAGCTAGAGATTTTCAGAAGGAGAAAGTCTCTCTGAAGCCCTCATTCCATGAGCCTACTTGCCCAATCCAAGTTGCAGCGTCTTGATACTCCCTTCACATTACTCTTCCTAGCGTGAAATCCATTTTCCTATTCAGTGCTAATATCTTTCTTCAAGCTTCTGACAATCGTACAGTGCACAGAGCTGAGAGACATCAGCCAGCCGAGGGTCCACATTAACCTGAGGAGGCATAGTGGAGATGCTCTCAGTTTTGCTCTAGAAGGAGCCTGCTCTTGTTACTCATCGGTGTAGCAGTTATCTTTCTTTATAGGCCATATCATCCCCCTTATTGTTCTATCAAAGACTGTTGGCTGGTCAACTGGTTGGGAGTGTCCTGAGTTTTCTACTTACGGCCATAATAAACTCTCACCTTGGGAGTCATGGAAGCCTGGTACTAGATAATGTCCTGAAAACACTTTCAGGAACCTAGAGGCAAAATTCAGCCCAATCCTTCCTCTTTAATCAAGGTGAATCTTAATATGTCTTTTTTTTTAATGTCAGAGTAGTTAAAAATAATTAGCACTGAATGGGGACATAAAATAAGAATTCTAGGTCAATAAGGAAAGAGGTTTCCAAAGAATGCTCATATTCTGAGAGCAAACTTTTCTTTTTCTTTCTAAGTCAACTATCTTTTTTCAAAGGAAGTGTATATTGGAAAAATATATCACCCAGACAGTAGAATTAAAATCTTTGAACACGCTAAATTGGAAAGCTCGTCTTCCTCTTTCTACCATTTCCTTCGGCTGCTACAAAAATACTTCCCATTCAGAAAGTTATCTACCAGACTTCACTAATGCATGCGCCTTATGTTCAAATTAAATTTTCTAACTAGAATAGTTTTTTTTTAATTAATCTTTTGAAAAAATGCTTATCACTGGAATTTGGAAAACACTGACTCCAATATTTGCTGTTCGGAGTTGAACTTGGAGAACCAAGTTTTTCCCATGTTAACATTTCCATTTCTCAGCTTTTAGAGTCCCAGAGAATAGTGTACCTGATGAGGAAGACACAAATCTTGATGAGCTGGATCAGGACAAAGTAGAAGTATTAATTCAGAATTTGTATCCTCAGGAAACTTTTGATAGTGATTTTAAAGCTCAGAAGTGACCCAATTTTACCAAGTGAAAGTCAGCTTGTCCTCTACACAAGCGTTTGGAAATTCCTTTCAATTACTCTTTCATTATAAGGGACTGGTTTTTACCCTTTTGATATTCACATTTGGAGATTTGTAGAATTCCGTGATACAGGCCCTCTCTAAGAGTGTCGTCTGCACAGGGAAGCAATCTGTGCATGAAAACCAAAGGATTCTATCATCAGTGACATCCTAAAGTAATGGGCACTACTGAGGAGAAAAGAAGATGAGAATGAGAAAGAGAAAATGAGGAAGAGCTGGCACTGAGCACCTCCAGACTGAGAAGAGATTTGGCAGGTTGGATAGGGTTCAGGGATCCCACATGTTCTCTCAAGAGAATTTTCAGCTTTATCTAGTCGATCTTGAAGTTGAACTGGGTCCTCCTCATGTCGAAGAGCCTCTGGCACAAAGGGCCCGGTGCCTCCCATCTGTCCTCAATAAGCAGCTCACACTGTGTGCTGAGAGGCTTCCCGTGCGGTGCTCTTCAAGAAATGGAGGAGGGATGATTTTTAATCAGCCAGGAGATAGACGTCTTTAAAAAGCAGTGGATCAGAACTCCTGCTTTCCAACTGTGTGTAAATAGATGCTGTTATTTTTATTATAAAATTCCATTTGCTTCCTTCTGATCGCCTCCTGGGTGGCCATCAGAAGAAAGCATGGTAGCCAGGACCCTGGTGACTGCTGACAGTGAAGGGTCTCCTTGTTCTCTTCCTCAGCATCACCTCGTCTGCTTGCACAGAAAAAGGCCAGAACATTTGTCAGGAATCTTCGGCTCTGTGAAGATGCTGACAGTAAAAGTACTCTTGCCTGTCATTTTTGAGCCCAGTGGGTTTGTAGGGATAGATCTGTGTCATTTGGGCTTCATTATCATGAATCTAGGTCTCTGCAAAGACTCCTTAGTTTTTTGTTTTTTTTTCCTGGGATTTAATTTTTCAATTCTCTAGTCACAGGTGTAATCTGTATCCAGAGAGAATCCATGCCTCTAACTAAATTTAGACAAGAACACCTGCTATAATAATATTGGACATTTACTGCATGTTTATGACATGCCACTTCCTAGCACCATGGCATTTGTACAGAATGACTCATTTAATCTTCGCCACCATGCCACAGTCACTCCTGTCTCTACTACACACAGAAAAGTCAAGGCTTAGAGGGGTGTAATGACTTGTCCAGGGCCCTTTAACGTGGCTGCACCCAGATTGCTCAATCCCTTTCTGAAACTGAGGTTCACAATGCACTATAGGACATTCTAGGGAGATGAAATCCAAGCGTCTCCTGTGCTTTCTCTCACAGAAGAGTCCCTACCCATTCCCTGTGTCTTAGACAGCTGCGGAAGACGCTTCACAGAGAATACTGTTTCTGCACCACATACTCCCAAGAGGATGGATGGAAAGGTCTTCTTCAAAAGTATAACATCTGAACCACAACAAGGGACCTCAAAGATTAGCCTGCCCAGAAATCTTTGCTTTTAAAATCTCCTTAGCATCAGGTGGTTACTTAATAGCTGAGTGGGCCCAAAAGCTGTCACCTAGCCTCAAGCCCAGATGAGGACTATAGGAAATGGTGATGTGTGTATTTCAGCTTCTAGAAAATTAGGCTCTGATATGAGTTCTGAGAGAAAGGACAAAGGGAATTTAAAAAGTAAAAAATGCAATGTTTAGGAAACTTTTAAATGCCTAGGAATATATAGCCTTTTCTGAAGAAAAGAGTGAGTTCAAAATCATAACAGTTATACATGACTTGGGAAATGAATTAAAGTAGTCTGATTTGGTCTGTTTCATTGACAATTAAATGTAGACACCAGGGAACTGAGGTTGTGAGGAAGGAGAAAGAAACCGTTCTATCTACCACTGGGTCTTCAGAGACTGGATAAGTAATCAAATAAGCATGAGGTAAGACTGGTAAGAGAAGCAACAGAAAATTGCCAAGCATGTAGACCTTCCACCCACACGGGGAACAGTAAAGAGTACAAGGTCTCCAGGGGGTTGTGGTGCAGACCTAGAGTGACTCTCTAGCTCAGAGCGTCTTGGACAGAACACAGGGTCAGATAATGTGACTTGAGTTCTGCCTTCTTTTAATATATATATAAATTAGATAATGTGACTTGAGTTCTGCCTTCTTTTAATATATATATATGAATGAGAGAGACACAGAGAGAAAGAGGATTCAAATACACAGCAGCACTTCTCAGTCCTGGCTTATGATGCCATTGGGGATTGAACCAGGGACCTCAGAGCTTGAGACAGTCAAGTTTTTTGCAGAACTATTATTCTGTCTCCCCAGCCCAAGTGCTGCCTTGTTTGGGAAGAAGGACACTGTTGGGGCCAGTAGGAGGAAGACAGTACTAGGCTCTTGTGTCTTTTATTCTTTTTCCTTTCCATTATTTTTATTAAGAGGTTAATGGTTCGCAGGACAGCTGTCAACACAGGTAACATTTCTCATTTCCCCATCATAGGAGTCTGCAGTACACTTCCCCATTAACTTGGGTCCTTTTCCTCCATTGTGGACCAGTCCCCAAAGCCCCACTCCAAATCCCACCCTGTCCCTCCCAGCCCAGAGCTTTGCTGCAATACACCCAGTCCAAGTTTTACTTTATGTTTCCCACGCTGTTCTTGATGCTTATGTTTTGCCCGTGAGTGAGATCACCCCACGTTCATCCCTCTCTTTCTGACTGAGCTCACTTAACATGATTCCTTCCAGCTCCATCCAAGATGAGGTCAAGAACTGAAAAATTTTGAATATTTAATAAGTGAAAGGTGTCATCATCATAATACTATTTAAGAAAAATTTAACTGGATAAAAATATATTACAAGTCCAAGTTGTATTAATATAGTCACAGATTAAGGGTCATGTTTCACTTTTCAGTTCAAAATTAACGTAGGAACATTTATATAAATTATTTAAGAGAAACACCAAAAAATACAGTGATGGCAATAAAGACAAGGTAAAAATAATACAACAGGTAAACATATTATATTAAAAAATACCTGAAAGATGGTACTGTGAAAATGTTAAAGTGCAAATAAAAATAACAGAATACAAAAGGGGAAACTAATTAACATCCTTCAAATTCATGTTTAAGAGAATCTGCTATGAATATTATATGCTGCTAGATCTGAAAATGTAGATGAAATTGATGACGTCATAGAAAAAGAATTTTGTAACATAGATTTTCAAAGTCCAAAATAACAATGTAAGTGTTTAAAATCATTGGTACAGTACTCAAAAAATATTTCCACAAAGACCACTTTAGTCCAAGATTACTTTCCTAGAGATACTATCAAATACCTAAAAGGCAATAACTTCAGTATCCTCCAAATTTATCAAAAAAATAGGGGAGAGGGAAATGCTCTCTTAACAGCTGATGAAAACAGAATGACCTTGAGAACAGAACCTGTATAAACCACATGAAAATGTATGTTGAACTCAATCATGAACATAGGCCCAAAAGTCCTATGTACAATGGCCTTAAATAAAATGCAGTCTATAAAAAAAATAGAAAGTTCATTGTGACAATCAGAATTTATCCAAGTTTGATTTAACATTGAAAACAGGTCAAAATAAGTCACCTCATTATTACACAAAAAGAGATAAATTTATATAATATGACCATATCATTAAATGCAAATTATTTGATAAAATTACAATTTATATTTATAATACAATATATAATTATATTTTAACTAAGTAAAAAATTTAGAATCTATGAATAAATAATAGTGGTAACTATTAAGGGATATTAAAGACTTAAAGTGGAAATAATTAAACATATTTATTTGGGAGAAATAAACAGTATAAAAATGACCATTATCCTATAAATGATCTTTAAATTTAACATAGTACCAATGAAATAATTAGTAATTTTTAAGCAGAAAAGAAGCATTAACTATTAAAATTTATATCCTCATGGACCAGGCGGTAGTGCACCTGGTTAAGTGCACACATTACAGTGTGTAAGGTAACAGGTTCAAGCCCCTGGTCCCCACCTGCAGTGGGGAAGCTTCACAAGTGGTAAAGCAGGGCTACAGGTGTCTCTCTCCCTCACTATCTCTCCTTCCTCTGGACTGATCTAAACATTCAAGTTCTATATGGGCTGGCCGAATATGTAGAAATAAAACATGCCACTGGATTTGCTGCAGAGACAAGAAAAGATATTGAATGACTATATCAACACATTCACCCAGGCACTATACATGCATTTGTAAAACCCATATACTCAGGATAACTAATCGTGATTTTGCTGCATTTTAAGTTTCCTCTAGAGTAGCTCAGTGATGTGGAACTGAATCATTCTCTGGCTCTTCAACATGTAACTTCTCTTAGCAGTGAAGAGAGGCAGGAAATGAAGTGCTTGGAGTAGTAAGGGAAATTCTTGTTAGGTGGATGCTGAGGAAATGGCACAAGTGGCTATTTCTGAGATTCAAATATCTCTTTAAGAATTCCCTGGGAAAGAGGAGGCCCTCCTTCTCACAGGTTGGAGATGCTTAATAAGCACAGCTGCTGAGCAAATAGGACACAGAAATGCAGAGCACAGCAATCATTCCAAAAACAGATAAGCTAAGGGAAGTCCCTCTCTCTCGCTGTCTAAAATCATCTTTTCATTACAGGTTTGCCCATCTTTCTACTAGAAGATATGGTCTCACTAACTGTATTTTTCCAATAAAAACATTGATGGAAAACCCAGAGAGAGAGACGACCATCAATGGGCACCCACCAGAGTTCTCTGACTGTGGAAAGACTGAAGCAATTCAACATCTATGGAACAAGACAAGCTATGTGAAGTCATGGTTTCACATGAGTCTATAGGGGCCCCAGAATTGTGATCCTAAGGAGAAGAGAACCCAGCAAGTGGAGGCCTGCTGGCACCTCAGGGCACTTAGACCACTACACACAGAGGACACAGAGTTCACTGTCACTCTGAACCAAGGGGATGGGAAGAACTGACTGGGCAACGTAGCCAGGAGGAGGTGAGTGGACAAAGACTGAGTGAGTGCCATTTTCCACACATCTGAGGAAATCTGCCTGAGGCCAGGAAAGTACACACAGGAAAAGAGGCATTGTGGAGCCAGGTGGTGGCACACCTGGTTGAGCACACAAGTCACAATGCACAAGGACCCAGGTTTAAGCTCCCAGTCCCCACCTGGAGGGGGAAGCTTCACAGGTGAAGCAGGGCTGCAACTATCTCTCTGCCTCTCACCCTCTCTGTCTCCCCCTTCCCTCTTGATTTCTGTCTCTATCCAATAAATAAATATATTTTTTTTAAAAAAGAGGCATTGAAACAACCTGCAGAACTGCTTCTGTGCTCACCATCAGACGCATAAGCCAGAGGGCATTAATTCGCAAGCTCACAAATATCACCTTAGTAATAGGACTGAATTAGCACTAACAGAAAGCTACTCCAGACCTGCCCTATGAATGCTATCAAGGGTGGCCTAGGCTGTGGCTAAGCGGTTGACACAGGTCTTGCATGCATGGAGCCCTGTATGTATACCCTGAAGCAGGGAGGTACCATATCTATCTGTCTGTCTGTCTGTCTGTCTGTCTCTGTCTATCTATCTATCTATCTATCTATCTATCTATCTATCTATCTATCTACCTACCTACCTAGCTAGCTATCATTTACCATCTATCATTTAACATCTGTCTATCTATCTCATCTTTATAAAAATAAATGCAGAATTATTTAAGATAGTTCACTAGTAAGGTATAGACAGAGTTTGCATGAAAGAAAACCCAAGTTCAATCCCTTTCAGTACCTATAACCAGAGCTGAGTGGTACATAGTTATTAGACAATGTAAACATTTTGGATGACATACATTGTGAGTTTTATTGTAAGATTTCATTAAGTCATTTTAAGTAATGTTTGTTCTGGTGTGCAGATGAGTTACATGAATTCAGTTGAATCTTTCTGAGACTCCATTGCAAGTTCTTTCTTTCTTTCTTTATTAAAGAATTAGGAAGTTTGATTTGTGTGTTTTTAAATGATGTATTAATTTATGATTTAATTTTTAGGAGGGAAGGAGAGAAGAAAGTAGAGAGGGAGGGAGAGAGAGAGGGAGAGAACTGACTAGCACTGAAAACAACAACAGAGACATATGGGATGATCTCAAAAGAAGTAACATTTGTATAATTGACCTACCAGAGGAAGAAAGACAAGAAGGGGAAGTAAACATCTTAGAGGAAATAATAGAAAACAGCTTATCAGCTCTAAACAACAGAAAGGACTTTAAGATTAAAGAGGCTCCCAAACAGAATCAACCCAGACCTGAAGACACCAAGACACATCATAGTTACAATGAAAAAAGCAAGGATAAAGAAAGGATCCTAAAGGTTGCAAAAGAAAAACAAAATTCACATACAGGAGAAAACCCGTAAGACTATCAGCAGACTTCACCACTCAAACTTTAAAAGCCAGAAGAGAATGGGAAGATATCTATCAAGCCCTCAATGAAAAAAGGTTTCATCCAAGGATAATATATCCTGCTAGACTTTCATTCAGACAAGGTGAAGGGATAAAAACCTTCCCTAGGAATAAGCCTGAACAAAGAAGTGAATGACTTGTATACTGAAAACTATGATTCACTTTTCAAAGTAATAGAAAATTATACAAAATGATACCAAGAAATGGAAAAACATCCTATGTTCATAGGTTGGAAAAAATTAATATGATCAAAATGAATATTCTCAGGAGTCGGGAGGTAGCACAGCGGGTTAAGAACAAAGCACAAGGACTGATGAAAAGAGCCCAGTTCGAGCCCCCAAACAGATGAATGGCTGAGAAAACTGTGGTATATTTACACAATGGAATACTACGCAGTTATTAAGAACAATGAACCCACCTTCTCTCACTCATCCTGGATGGAGTTAGAAGAAATTATGTTAAGTGAGATAAGTCAGAAAGACAAAGCTGAGTATGGGATGATCCTAGTCATAAACAGAAGTTAAGAAAGAAGAACAGAAAGGGAAACTCAAAGCAGGATCTGACTGAGTTTGGAGTAGGGCACAAAACTAAAAATCTCTGGGTTGAGGGTGAGGGTGGATTTTTAGTTTCACAGAGCTGGGAGGCTATGGGACACAGTCTTTTGTTCATGGAAATGGTGTTTATGTACACTCCTATTAACTTGTAATCATATAAAGCATAATTTAATTAATATGAGAGGTGAAAAATTGAATATCTCAAACTTTTCAATGCACAGACAATAGGCTGAGTCTTTGAAATGTTGACTCTCTTAAAAGCTTAGACCAGAAGAGCAGAAGGAATTGGGGGCATTAATTAATATATATATATCATCAAAGGACAAATTATGGTGAGTTCCTGTATGCAACAGCTAATCCTAGCAATGGAATTTTCAAAGTCAACCCAAATTGCCAAATAATTTGGTTATATCAATAACTATCTATTGCCTTTTTAAACCCTAAGATAGCAGGAACCCATGCTTCCTCTATAGAGCCCATATTTTCCCCAGTCCTGGAACCTCTAGGGTGGGGCTCAATTTCCTGCATGCTTCTCTCAATTCATACCAAATGATGTTGCATCTGCTGATCTCAACCTATTCAATGCAATGAGTACCTCCTTAACATGGTTCACTTTGGAATGTGTCCAGAGACATCAGGCTTTCAATATCAACTATTCAGCATCATTACTCAGGTGAGAAGTTTTCTCTGTCATAGGCTCCTTAATTCCATTTTGGGTGGTCCACTTCCTAACAAGGCCTCAAAACCTAGATATAGACCAAGCCCTTTGAGATAGGGCAGATGTATACATGTATCCATAAATTAGAGCAAATATATACCTAGAGCAAAAGTGCACAATAGTTTGCAGTGAGTCAATAAATGAAGCAAGCAAGTAGAAAGACCCAAAAAGAAACCACAAAGTAGCTGATGAAATAATTTCTACTTAGACTTAGATACTCTCCTCACCTACTTCTTATTACACTTCCTTCACTCACTCCAAAGCTAACCTTATTAAAGTAAGGACTACAGAAGCTGAATAAGGGCAAGAGACTGGCATGCTTTAACAATGACTCTTTAGTCACTATCAGGCCACCCTATCATCTGGGGCCCTAGTCAGGGAATCCTGAAATTCCCAAAGGGCCCCCATAGGACCTTGCTCTCAATGTGGATCAACAATGGTAGACAATGTTCCATCCTCTGAAGTGGTGTTGGTATGCATGAGACCCTTTCTGTTTCATTTGGTTTAAATCCCCCCTGCTTAACACTATTCTATTTACATAACCACTTCATTCTATTTATATAACCGCTGTTAACAAGCACCTCCCTCCAGGGCATTGGTTCAATCCCCACTGTTTCATGATATGTTTTTGCTCCACCCCCCCCTCCTTGTCACACTCTGATTGTCACCAGTCACTTTTCTCTCCACCCTCTCTATGTCACACCCTGTTTCCACCCTACTTGTCAAGTATATATAAAGACAGCATTGTGAGTTTTAGAGTACTTTACCTTTAGTTTAGCTCAGCTCGGCTTAGATTGTGCTGTGTCCTGCATGAGTAAAGAGATACTGCCTACAGCTCAACTATGAGTCCCTGGTCGTCTGTTACCTGCCCGTGAAGCCAGCCTGGCGGAAACAACCTAACCCGTCGAAAACGACATATGGCGCCCAACGTGGGGCCAGACCTGCGCAACTCCCAGATAAGTGAAGACTTTGCCTACCTATGCACTATGGTCTTCTCTTCTACTTACGAAGAGGTTTGCCAAAGCCTCTACTGTTTCATTATGAGACAGTTTCTCTGTCTCTGGAACATTTTACTCTGGGCCACACTTCGGTTCCCTCACCGGGAACTTTGGTTTCTTATGACCGGGATCATAGAGCTTGGGAGATGCACGGAGATTTCTCCTTGGACTTTCTGGATTCCCTCTCCCATGTTTCCTGAGGAAAAGGACTACATTTTGCTCCGGGCCACAGTTTGGTTCTTTATGACCGTGATCGTAGACCTTGGGATATGTATGGGGATTTCCCCTGGGACTTTCTGGACTTCTTCTCGAATGTTTCCCATGGAGAAGGACTACTCTAATTTGAAGAACATTCTCGAGTACCCTGGCAGTTCCCAAGTATGGAGACATGTGGTTAGTTCTACTCTCCTGATTAGATTCTTTCTTCAATGGGAAGACGCTTTTAAAAATGGGTGCCTGAAGCAATCCAGCAGGAACAGTCAGAAACACCCTAAATGGAATTTCGAGGACCTTTTTGGACTAGGTCGCCCTCCGGGGATTGTTAATCCTACATGGTGAGATCTTGATAATCTGGTTCAAGTTGCGTTTCATAAGAGAATGATTTGAATGACTGAATTTTTGTTTGACATTGACTTAAAAAAAAAAAAAATGCTGGACGCAGCCATGATTTCTAGAGACATCCAGAAACAATTCAAAAATTGTTTTTTCCCTCCTATGATTTCTCTTTTACGTCTTGACATGAATCTGAAACGTTTAATCCTGAAAACTGTATGAGTTATGGGTGGGGCAGATAGTGCAATGATTATGTTAATTATTCTCATGCCTAAGGCTTTTAACCGTGGTTCTTCTGTTTACCTTTCCACATTTTATTGAGTTTAAACTGTTTTAACAACCTTGAAATGATACTAGAAAGGACTTCCAATTATAATGGAGTTATCAATTATAGTAAACTTCTAATCTGCTACAAGTTTTGTTTGACAAGTAAGTGAATTTCAGCTGTCAAGTCTTCACATGAAAAAGCATCTACTCAAATGGAAATCCCGGAAATCCATTTGGACCCCTGTTCTCTGACATCGCCCCCGGAAACCAATGATGTGACCTGGCACGACCTGAAGAAACAGATTCACAGACTCGAAAGCTCACTCTCTACAGAAAAGAAGAATTCTGGTGGCCGACATTCCCCATCGAGACAGACGTGCAGCGTTTCATCCTCCGGCATTTTCTTCTGTGGTCAGCTACTTTGGACTGACACCTCCATCGGACTTACTGGTACACACTGCTGTGTTTCTCAAAGACTAACTTCAGCCAATTGCCTTGAAACTTTATAGACCATGTCCCCTCGCCTGCAGGCTCTGTCCCAGAGGCAGAAAACTCCCCCTCCTTATTAGGTTATGCCCACAGAGGCGTGAAGCGCCCCAAGAGGCAAGAGATGCCCACAGAGGCAGGAAACGCCCTTTGAGGCAAGAGATGCCCCCAGAGGCATGAAGCGTTCCCAGAGGCAAGAAATGCCCTTTCGCCTGCTAGGCCTTTCCCTTTGAGGCAAGAAAAGCTCCCCTTGGCATCACACTGGTTATTGCTGTTCGCCTATTTTGTTTTCCATGTTATATGCCAGTTCTTTTGAAAACGCCTGTACGATATACGTTTCTGTTCACCCCATAATGGCCATTAGTTAAAAAGAAAGGGGAAATTGTTGGTATGCATGAGACCCTTTCTGTTTCATTTGGTTTAAATCCCCCCTGCTTAACACTATTCTATTTACATAACCACTTCATTCTATTTATATAACCGCTGTTAACAAGCACCTCCCTCCAGGGCATTGGTTCAATCCCCACTGTTTCATGATATGTTTTTGCTCCACCCCCCCCTCCTTGTCACACTCTGATTGTCGCCAGTCACTTTTCTCTCCACCCTCTCTATGTCACACCCTGTTTCCACCCTACTTGTCAAGTATATATAAAGACAGCATTGTGAGTTTTAGAGTACTTTACCTTTAGTTTAGCTCAGCTCGGCTTAGATTGTGCTGCGTCCTGCATGAATAAAGAGATACTGCCTACAGCTCAACTATGAGTCCCTGGTCGTCTGTTACCTGCCCGTGAAGCCAGCCTGGCGGAAACAACCTAACCCGTCGAAAACGACAAAGTGGGGTTGGATAATATACTCTGTCTACCTAAAGAGGATGGGTCCTGAAATTGTTGCAACTTGTAAGATTCCTACTCATGACCACAGAATATGAGCTCAGACCTACAGGGATGTAGAGGCCACATTGGCTCCTAGCTGAATATGGGCCCCAGATCAAATCCATTAAACATGGGGTTTACATTAAACATTTATATATTTTTCTCATATTTGGGAGATACTTTCTCCCTGATCCAGCTTTCTACCCCCTTTTTCAGCCATGACATCATGTCCCCAGACAATAACCTGGGGCCACCTGCGTATCAGATGTCAGGCTCAAGTAAAAACTAATAAAGTCATGGGACCTTTGAAATATACCTGAAATAGACCTACTAGCTATTTCCAAAGTGGAGATCCCAAATCTTCATCTACAATATTCCAGCCTTTAGGTTAATGATTAGTCTACAATTTGTATGGCTTTATATGTTAACTCTGTTTTTAACCACAAATTTCCAGATGCTACCATGATGACAAAGGGACTCCCTGGAAAGATGACCCCACCCATGTGTCCTGGAGCTCTGCTTCCTCAGAGTACTGCCCCACTAGGGAGAGAGAGAAGCAGGCTGGGACTATGGATCCATCTGTCAATGCCCATGTTCAGCAGGGAAGTAATTACAGGAGCCAGACCTTCCACCTTCTGCACCCCATGGTGATCCTGGGTCCACACTCCCACATGGTTACAGAATAGGAAAGTCATGGCGGGATGGTATACAGAGCTCCGGTGGTGGGAATTGTACCCCTCTTATCCTATGGTCTTGCCAGTGTTTCCATTTTATAAATAAATACATAAACAAGTAGTTATCCTGGGCCAGGTGGAGGTACACTGGTAGAACACACATACTGCTGTGTAAGAGGACCTGGGTTCCAGGCTCTAGTACCCATCATCAGGGGTGAAGTTTCGTTAAGAGGGAAGCAGTGATTCAAGGGTCTCTCTCTCTTTCTTTTCTCTCTCCTCTATTTCTCAATCAAACAACAACAATAGAAGACAAAGAAAGAGAGGAAGGAGGGGAGGAAGACAAAAGAATCACTGTGATAGTGGGTTCCTTATACAGACACAGAGCCCAAGACATAACCTTAGTGGTGAAAACAAACAGCCCACCCATTTCCTAGAAATGGATCCTGGGGAGCTGCAAGGTTAGGCAACATTTAAGCTGAAAGATAGAGATTAGAAGAACTCAGACTTAGCCAGGTGTGGATCCAATTTATATGCATTTATTGACTCCAGTATTCTGCTTCTCTGACATGTACATAGAGCAAAAATCAGAGTTACCATGAGAATGGCAGAAACACAACAAGAAAAGCACTTGGAACAGTTAAGAGTTCGAATATGTGCCAAATGTTGTTGTTTTAAAACCAGGGCTCTTTCTGCCTGTAGCAGCATATAGTCCACAAATCTCTCAAGGGATTTCCAGTGTAGCATAGGACACTTTATCATTTAAAAATACTAAATCAATGTGAACATTTCCAGATGATAATTCACTTCCAATATGTTTAAGTTTGCTTGCCCCGTCCCTTCGGACAGGCACATGCACTAGCCATACAGCCTGCACCAACTGAGTCTCTAAATAGAACGAACAAGTAGAACTACTTCGAATTGTAATTCAGGAGAATTTACCATTTGAAGAAATCCCTAGGTAAGTACTTTCTCAGAAAAAAATAATTCCTTTTTTTAATATTTATTTTCCCTTGTTTTTTTATTGTTGTAGTTATTATTCTTGTTGTTATTGATTTTGTCATCGTTGGATAGGATGGAGAGAAATGGAGAGAGGAGGGGAAGACAGAGAGGGGGAGAGAAAGACAGACACCTGCAGACCTGCTTCACCGCCTGTGACTCCCCTGCAGGTGGGGAGCCGGGGCTCAGACTGGGATCCTTACGCCGGTCCTTGCACTTTGCGACATGTGCGCTTAACCCTCTGCGCTACCGCCCGGCTCCCAGATAACTACAATTCTTTACAAGTCATACTAACTGGCCTTGTCAATGCATGGAGATAGGGCAGTGCATAGTCATGGAGATTTCTAAGGCAGAGATGGCACATCTTGAACTTTTGGCTGCATGAGGTTAGGCCCTGCAGAGGATTGGGCAGGGCTGCTAAGTAGCCAAGATGCCAGCTAGAAGAACATGGAGAAGGAAGGAAGGAAGGAAGGAAGGAAGGAAGGAAGGAAGGGTCATCTGTCAGCAACAAAGCTGTGTGCCTCCGCAAAACACCAAAATACAGAGAGAGAAAAAGAAAAAAGGAAGGAAGGGAGGAAGGAAGGAAGGGAGGAAGGGAGGAAGGGAGGGAGGGAGGGAGGGAGGAAGGGAGGGAGGGAGGAAGGGAGGCAGGGAGGCAGGGAGGCAGGGAGGGAGGGAGGGAGGGAGGAAGGGAAGAAGGGAGGCAGGGAGGCAGGGAGGCAGGGAGGGAGGGAGAAAGGGAGGAAGGGAGGAAGGGAGGGAGGGAGGAAGGGAGGAAGGGAGGAAGGGAAGGAGGGAGGGAGGGAGGGAGGAAGGGAGGGAGGGAGGGAGGGAGGGAGGGAGGAAGGGAGGAAGGGAAGAAGGGAGGAAGGGAGGGAGGGAGGGAGGGAGGAAGGGAAGAAGGGAGGAAGGGAGGGAGGGAGGGAGGAAGGGAGGGAGGAAGGGAGGAAGGGAAGAAGGGAGGAAGGGAAGAAGGGAGGAAGGGAGGAAGGCAGGCAGGGAGGGAGGGAGGGAGGGAGGGGAGAAAACCGTGACCCCCCCATTGCCGTTGTGTTGTCTGTAGGCAAGTTTGAGAAAAAGTCTTTCTGGGGAGCTGATGTAGCAGGAGAAGCACAGATCTGTCTCCCAGAGGAGGGGGGAGCACTGACTGCAGCTCCCAGAGGAGGGGCAGGATATTGGCCCGCAGGTCCCACGGGCTTTGCCATCCAAGCTGCCGGAGAAGGTGCCTAAAAAGAGGCCCAGAGGGAGCTTCAGCAGCCCCACACATCAGTCTCTCAGCTCGTGGTGTCAAGGCCACTGTCTGCCCCAGATGCAGCCTGGCGCCAGGATGGGTTTGTCAGGCCCAACACAGAGATCTCTCCTCCTCTGGCCTCACGCATGTGGCACACAGCTTTGTGTCCCCTCTCCAGAGTGACATGCGTCCCAGTCAGCATGTGGGATCTCTGCTCCGACCCAGCAGGGATAGGGCCTCAGGCCTCTCTCACCCAAGGGCTGGGCTTACTGCTCTCCAATGGCCTGGACAATCCTTTTCTGAACTAACTTATAAACTATCTTTCTCAGTCCATCTCTTCTGAGTGCATCTCCTATTGCTTCCGTGATGTTCAGAATCACCTTGGCTCTGTGGGTTTCCCAGCAGTCTTCATTCCCTTTAAGGCAGTGTGTCCACACATACAACTCAAGCCTCAGCTTTCTGTCTGCTGAGCACTATATACAGGTGAGGGCTGAGTGTCAGCCAAGGCTTGTAGGGAGAACTGCTCACCTTAACCTTAAAGAAAATCAGAGAAGGTTGGGTGGTGGTGCGGCAGGTTAAGTGCACATAGTATAGAGCGCAGGGACCAGCACAAGGATCCCAGTTCGATCCCCCGGCTCCCCACCTGCAGGGGGGTTGCTTCACAAGTGGTGAAACAGGTCTGCAGGTGTCTGTCTTTCTCTCCCACTCTCTATCTCCCCCTCCTCTCTCCATTTCTCTCTGTCCTGTCCAATAAAAATGAAAAATGGCCACCAGGAGCAGTGAATTCGTAGTGCTGGCACCAAGCTCCAAAGATAACCCTGAAGACAATGGAAGGAAGGAAGGAAGGAAGGAAGGAAGGAAGGAAGGAAGGAAGGAAGGAAGGAAGGAAGGAAGGAAGAGAGAATGAAGATCAGAGGCACACCTTTAGGAATTGGTGAACATGCAGAGGCTAGCCTCTGCCCTGCCCAGCTGACCGCAGGGCCATCAGTGTGTGTGTGTGTGTGTGTGTGTGTGTGTGTGTGTGTGTGTGTGTGTGTGTGCAGTTAGCTGAGTGTGCAGGAGGTGAGGCAGTTTGCAGGAGGCATTCTGGGAAGACACGGAGCTCCTGGCCCGCTGTCTATAAGGGCCTGAGTTAAGTCTCATATTGCCAGATCTGTTTCTTTAAAAATATATGTTTTGTTGATTTAAATGAGGTAGTCACAGAAAGAATGGGAGAGAGAGAGAGAGAGAGAGAGAGAGAGAGAGAGAGACCAGAGCCCTGCTCAGCTCTGGCTGGTGGTGGTGCCAGGGGTTGAACCTGAGACCTTGGAGTCTCAGGCACAGAGTTTTCTGCAGAACCATTGTGAAAATAAGAGGCTCTGGACTCTGGGGAAGGAGGGAGGAGGTGCAGAGACACTGGGCCCTGCTGCAGTTTGAGGGGCAAGGTCCTACAGTGAAGGTGCTGTGCAGAGTCCCCATAGGGAGGTGAGAGACTGTCCCCCACGCCAGCAGCTACACTGTAAACCCTCACTTCCCCCTAAATGGTAAGGAATAAACTTACTAATATTTACGTGTGAGCAAGAGCTTTCCTTTAGTCAGTAGCCAGTCTGCTTCCTACTCATAAAAAACCAAGTAAAATTCAAAATCTTGTTAGATAAATATTATAAAATATGAGGAAAATGTTAGGGGGGACATAAAATATGACCAGAAAAAATCCACACGATTACATGTAAGAGATGAAAACTGATTGTCATCAGTCCTAGCAAATTAATTTATACAATCAAAATAGTTGGCTTAAGATGCTGGAAGATATCTCATGGAATTGAACAGACACACAAAGTGCAAAAATGTCAAGAGGAACTAAAATGAAATTTTTATGGGAACAAAGTGGGTAAACTCTTTCTCATGGATATCAAGATGTGCTTTGAATAGATTTCACAGCACATCATTGAAGCAGAAGGAAATATCAGTGGTGGAGGAAGCAGAGAGCAGGGCACAGAGAGAAGCCACATTGAAGCAGAAGGAAGTATCAGTGGTGGAGGAAGCAGAGCGCAGGGCACAGAAAGAAGCCCACAGTGGGCCCTTTGGAGCTGCAGCATGGACAGCTCTCTGTGCAGCCGGCAAGCTGTCTCCCTAGCCATAGACACTTTTCTATGGCAAAACTGGCATCCATGTCTGTGGAAAATACGAAACACACAATTCAAAAATGACATGGAGTATTTAGGAGTACATTTTACGCTATAAACAGTGAACACCAGCAGAGCTAATGGGCACTATATAAAAGCCATCATGTCAGTAAGATGCAGAGTGTAGGCATGTGCTCTTATTGACCAGCTGCAATAAGGGCAGAATTTCCTAAGCCAGGTGCAAAATTCCTGGCCAGTAAAGAAAATAATGGGGGCATTGAGATGATTTGAACATTTCAGATTTTTTAAAGTTATACTTATTTATTATTGGATAGAGACAGCCAGAAATTGAGAGGAAGGGGGAGATAGATAGAGGGAGAGAGACAGAGAGATACCTGCAGCCCTGCTTCACCACTCTTGAAGCTTCCCCCAGCAGGTGGGGACCAGGGCTTGAAACTGGGTCTTTGCACATTGTAACATGTGCGTTCAACCAGGTGTGTCACTACCTGGCTCTGCAAAATTTTAGATTTTTTTTAAAGCATAATAAGTTGTTTAAAAATGTCACAGATACAGGGCAGATGTTTGCAACCCATTGAACTAATAGATAGCTATTATCCCCAATATTTAAAAACATCCTTCAAGTCAATAAGGAAAATTAAACTCAACAGGAAGAAAAATAGGAACAGAAAAAGAATAGCAAATGGCCAACTAATATGTGGAGGATATGCCAGGGTTTCAGCCTGGCTGGTAGGAAGGTGTGGGCAGTGAGATGCCATGCCCTCCCAGCCACCCAACAGACTGCTAGAAATAGCAGCATTGGCAAGGATGTGGAACAAGGGTTCTTAGCACTGACGTGAGGGCAGGAACTGGACTAGTGGTTTAGAAAACTCGTTGGCAACATCAGGGAAATGTACTGATTTCATTCTCCATAAGCCGGAAATTCCTCTCCTGAGAATCTGATTCAGGTGTTGCTGCATATTATTTTCAGACAATGAATGAAAAATGTCCCTGTTCTCACTGTTTCTACTTCTTGTTGAAAGAAATAATTACCGATCCATTACACCATAGAAAGATAGGTGATACAACGGTTAAAATAAACAGTTATGTAGGAGTCGGGTGGTGGCATAGCTGCTTGAATGAACAACTCATGATGCACAAGGACTAGATTCAAGCCCCAGATCCCCACCTGCAGGGGTAAAGCTTCACGAGTAGTGAAGCAGGGCTGAAGGTATCTCTCTGTCTCTCTCTCTCCCTCTCTGTTTACCCCTTCCTCTCAATTTCTGCCTGTCTCTAGCCAACATATACAGATAATATTTTTAGAAGAATGACACTGCTTTTAAAATAATTTTCCTATATATGAAATTCAAAATTTTGTTAAAATAATAAAACACACACACACACACACACACACACACACATATATATATATATATATAGAGAGAGAGAGAGAGAGGGAGGGAGAGAGAGGGAGGGGAAGAGAGAGAAAGAGAAGAGAGGAGAGGAGAGGAGAGGAGAGGAGAGAAGAGAAGAGAAGAGAAGAGAAGAGAAGAGAAGAGAAGAGAAGAGAAGAGAGGAGAAGAGAGGAGAAGAGAGGAGAAGAGAGAAGAGAAGGAAATAGAAAGAGAAGCAGTTGTGGCCCCAGCTCTCATGAAGCGCCACTGAGTGGGTTCAGGTTAATGGATGCCCCTTGGTGGTGATGGCAGGCCTTCTGGGAGCCCTGGTTTCCGAGACCCTCTCAGGAGGCCTTCTGGCTTCTCAGGCCTGGGTTCGGGGCAATCAGCAGAACCAGACATGCTCACAGTACAAGGCTTTCTAATTGAAAAATGTAGGTTTTTAAAGCCAGTTTCTCTATGAACACTGCTCTCCAAACGAGTTCTGTTGACTGTTCATTTTGAAGGAAAGGCTTGGAAACTCAAGGAGTATGAAGGCTAATGAACCGAGTGGGGCAGAAGCTCTGCTGAGAGCCGCAGAGACGCACAAAAGAGAAATGATTCTCTACCCTGCTGTCCTTCAGCGCCCGGTCCTCAGCAGACTGCAAAATCACTTCCCAGATAATGAAATTATAAAGGAATTTAATTTCTTGTGAGAACACGTATTGCAAATTACTAGAATAGAAGCAAGGGAAAACATGATCATCAGCAGACCCTCTGGTGGTCGTCAAGCTGGCCGCACCCTGTGCTCAAAAGGCTCCTTAAAAGTTAGCAGAGGCAGCAAAGTGCTTCATGTTCACAGAGCAAGTCAGTTAAGAGCAGCGTGAATGTCTGTCATGCCACGGATGTTTACGGGCCGCGAGTCAACAGCACAGAAAAACTGTGCTGGACAAACACGAGATAAGCTTGCTGCCAAGGTGCCTTGTTAAAGAGGACAAGGACCTGTTCCTGGCTGTGACCATGAACTGTGAGCTCAGACCTACAGGAATGCAGAGGGCACACAGTCTCCTGTGCTGAATGTGACTAGACATGGTCCCTGCATCAGATCGGTGGGAATTATAGTTAATGGTATTTATATGCTTTTCCCATATTTCAGAGCTTCTTCCTGTCCTGATCCAGCTTTCTACTCCTATTCTCAACTCTGACAACATCATCTCAAACCATATTACTAGCCCACCTGCTTGTTAGCTGTTGGGCTGAGGCAAAACTTAGTAAAGTCATGGGCACCTTGGAATAAACCTAAAATAGACTCTCTAGCTTCTTCCAACATCAAGACCCCAAATCCCATCTGCTTTATTCTTACCTTTAGGTTCCTGATTATTAAACAATTTTTCCTGCTTTATATCTTAATGCTTTTCAGTCACCAAGTTGCAGATGCTACTATGATTCCTTCCTGATGTCCCTGGACAGACAATCTCACTCGTATGTCCTGTAAGCCCCCTCCCCAGAGCCCTGCCCCACTAGGGAAAGAGAGAAACAGGCTGGGGGTGTGGATCCACCTGCCAACAATATGTCCAGTGGAGAAGAGATTATAGAAGCCAGAACTCCCACCTTATGCTCCCCATAAATAATCTGGATCCATACTCCCAGAAGGATGAAGAATAGGGAATCTTCCAATGGAGGGAATGGGACATGGGACTCAGGTGGTGGGAATTGTACCCCTCTTATCCTACAGTTATTAAGTCACTAAAGGAAAAAAAAAAAAAGGACCAAGGACAAGTTGGTGTGTGTGTGATTGTGTGTGTGTGTGTGTGTGTGTGTGTGTGTGTGTGTGTGATTTTCAGGGTTGTTGTAGTGTAGAGATCACTCGCTTACAGTTAGGAGGGCACCATTCCATAGAGACACCGGCTACCCACTCCCATAGCACTGCTTCCCAAACTGCCTCTCATTTCTCCTCTGACGTGGGATTTGTCTCAACAACCTACATGCTAGAGCAGCTTCAGAGTAAAGGAACAAAGGGGAACTCTCACTCTTCAGATTTGGGTGCTAGGAGCCATCGCTACAAAGAGCCAGTTCCTAGTGGCCGGGTGCTATCACAGTCTCAGGAAGTGGGATGCCAGCCTCCCTGAGGGCTAGAGCACTCTGCTCCCTGCAGCTCCACACTGGAGTGAGATGCCAGGTCCCCGTGTGTGCCATGTGCACTTGATCAAAGTGCTCTTTTCCAAGGCCACCAGGCCCATGCTGGGGACTTGCTGTGGCCACTGCAAACACCCTGCTTGTAAAGCTACCATCCTGCAGGTGAGGAGGGTGCACCGAATGGATGCAAGAAAAGGGTGCACCACCTGCCCTTCCAGTGCTCCTCACATGCACTAAATTGAGGCAACGTGGAGCATAGACAGAACTGGTGAGCAGTATACACCGAGGAGGCAGGAAGAGCCATACCCAGCAGAGCACACCTCACCAAGCACAGCACCCTGAGATCCAGCCCTAGCACCTCACCAAGCACAAGGATGCCTTCAGGGAGGTTCCTTGAGTGGTGGGTGGAGCAGTGCTGTGGTGTTTCTCCTCTCTTCCTCCTCCTCCTCCTCCTCCTACTTCTTCTCCGTCTCATTCTCCTTCTCCTTTTCCTCCTTCTCCACTGCTTCCTCCTCTTCTTCCTTCTCTCTCTTCCTCTCTCTCTCTCTGTCTCTCTCTCTGTCTCTTCCTATCCCTCTCATTAATAAATGAAAAAAATTATACCACATATGTCAACCAGCAATGATATTACACAGGCACTAAGCCCAGTCACTAAAAAACAATCAGAATATATTATCGTTGAAATGTTATAACTTCATGAATATATTGAAATATTAGTTATTTCAAAAAATAAGTATTATATATTCCTACTGAGACAAAAACACCTATACCATATATATATATATATATATATGTCCAACACACACACACACCTGGTACATATATAGCCACATGTACTGAATTGAGCATGGGTTGAACATTTTGTAAAGCAGATCATGTGGCAAAAGAATCAGGAAGCTAAGTAGTTTGGGATCGCAGAGCCGCTCACCTGCGAGGGTGCCTGCCCAGGCCTGCCTGAGTCGCGGGCTCAAGTCAGACCCAGCAAACTCGAGGAAGCTGTATACTTGTACTGCTTTGGGATTGTTCCCTCTTCCTTTCCTCCCACCATCTCTGTTTCTATCTGAATAAAAGGACCACAGACTAGAGAGGACGAGTCAGGGTGACAGCTGTGCTATGGGATCATGCTGGCAGATGCATCTATCTGGAACCTGGGTCTAAACCTAAACATGCAGCCAAGTCTTTAAAGTCAACTACTTAATTGAAACTATTCTTCAGATGCTGACCACCATTAGTGCACTGTCATCATTGTAGATCCTTGATCCTATGGAAAAGAAAGAACCAGCGTCCTGCTCAGGACCCTCCATGTAATACATGAGCTCAAGCCCCCACCACCTTGCTGTGGTGAGCGTGAGGTGTCACTCCATATCTCTGTACAAAAATAATAGGACATGAGCAAACACCTGGGCTCAGGCCCTGGCCCCACATGGGGGGGTGTTCACAAGTGTTGAAACAGTGGTGGTGGTCTCTCTCTCTTATCCTCTCCCCTCTAAATTTCTTCCTATATGTATCCAAAACTAAAGAAATCAAATACTTAAAAAGCAAATATGGCTTTGTATGTTAACTCTTTTTTCAGCCACCAGGTTCCGGATGCCAGCATGATGTTGACCAGACTTCCCTGGACTGAAGACCCCACCAATGTGTCTTGGAGCCCCACTTCCTCAGAGCCCCGCCCTACTAGGGAAAGAGAGAGGCAGGCTGGGAGTATGGACCGACCAGCAGTCAACACCCAAGTTCAGCGGGGAAGCAATGACAGAAGCCAGACCTCCCACCTTCTGCATCCCACAATGACCCTGGGTCCATGCTCCCAGAGGGATAGAGAATGGGAAGGCTATCAGGGGAGGGGGTGGGATGTGGAGATCGGGTTATGGGAATTATGTAGAATTGTACCTTTCTTATTCTATGGTTTTGTTAATGTCTCCTTTCTTAAATAAAAAAATAAAAATAAAAAATAAAAAAATGAAAAAAGCAAATAATGACATAAGTTGCAAGTTGTGTGTAAGGTGCATGCATATGTAATTATATGCATAATAGAGAAAGAAGTGCATGCTCTGATAATTCCAGCAGAAGATAGGATTCTTTTTTTAGAGACTAAAGTGAAGAGATGGCAGTGATAATGGCAGATATATTCTTCACAATATCCATGAAGCCAGAATTAAACTGATCTAACTTCCAATAAATTTCCCCCTTCACATCACTGCATTTAAAATATCATATCTCAGACGCCTCGGCAGGTCGATTGCTTATTGACTTTCTAGTGGGTCCATATAGTGTAATGAGTCTCTCTATCTCTATTTTTAAATTGCTTATTGGATTTTTAAGATTAAACAAAGTATATGAGAAAAATTACAGCATTGAAAATTGGGAGAATTGGTCAAATGAGTACATTATTATCCCATCAAAACTATATTTAAACTTTCCAGAGTGAATATTAAAAACTACAAAGACTGCTTTTAAGAAGATTCTTACAACAAGTAGTTCTTTATAAATTGACTATCTTTTTATAATTTTGGTTACTCTAACATGAGTTTCTCTCCCTCAATAAAAGCCTAATAGCCTCGGGATTAGGCAGTAAAGACACTTTCCAGTTGGGATGAATTTGTGCTATTATATGGGTCATAATGAGACTTTCTCCAAAAATGCTAAAATAGCAGAGGAAGTTCAAAACTTTTGACTATGATGAAGAATAATTGGAATATTATTATAGACTCAAAACTTATACGATGTCGTTGTGTGGTATGATATCTCCGTACAGTATGATCTAACATACTTAAGCGTTTTCTCTTTATCCTTAGGCTAGAGACACATCAATGGCTGTGACCTGAACTCTGCTTATGGCCACCAGCAAGCAGACCACACGCCACTCTCCCAGTGGCCTCTTCTCTCCACAACTTTGCTTTCCTAGCTGGACCACCCATTCCATGCCAGATACCTCTCTCACCAAGCCAAGCCTTTCCCATCCCACCCCTCTGTCCTCTTCTGCCCAGCTCCCAATCACACATAATACCCCATCTCCATTTCACCAACAGAGCCATGTTTGACTTCCCTGAAGTAACTTCTTCATTCCCCAGTGTACTGACCTTGAAGACTGAGCTGAGGGGGATAAGAATCCCACCTGTTGACATGGTAGAGAGTAAGAGGACATTGGCGCTCAACCTCCCCATCCCGACAGCAAGGGTTGTTCTTTCCCGCTACCTCAGAGACAACATGAAAAAGTTCCTTTCTAGCAAGAAGCTGTGACAGAGGGAATCTCAGTCCTCCTCCACCATGACAACTATTCTTGAGTGAAATAAGGATTCAGCTTTGTTCAACTCATAAACATTAAATACCACATTCTCTATGGAAGGTGTTTTTCATTCAACAGCTTAACGCTAAAAAAAAAAAAAAATCAAGGAAGCCATATATCTGACAAGGAACCAGTATGCAGAATGTGTGTATAGAGCACGTTTAGTGCGATTAAGAGACAAACGCTTGATTTAAGAATGGGCAGAGTCTGGACAGATGTTTCTCCAGCGCTGATTTGGCAAGGGCCCACAGGCAGCAGCACAAGAGATGCCCACAGCCAGCTCACAGGCGACACGAGTCCGCACCACCACTGCCTACAGCTTCTCACACTGCGGGCACCGTTAGCTCCAAAGACCACACTCACAGGTGCTGTTGAGACTGGAGCCTTCATTCAACACTGGGGGCGGGTGGGGGCATGGAGCGGGACAGCTGGTGGGCAAACTGCGGTCTGTCAGCTTCTGCAAAGTCCAGCGTGAAACAACCGTGTGTTCTGGGAGGACTGTGTTTCCACGCCCTCAAATCCATGCGGTGAAATCCTAAGGCCCAGAGCCTTGAGATAATCCCTGGGTGCCTCTTGGTCACAGGGGACTCAGCCGTGTACACGACTCCTACCTCCTGGATGTGGACACAGCTTGGGGGGGTTACGTATCTTCACTTTTGTCCTTTATGTGCTATATCACTCTCTTATCTGAAAAACAAATCAGCTCTGAGCAGGGAAGCTGGAGTGGCAGCAGAACAACAAGAAATCCCTAGTCCCCAGACATCAGGAAGTGGCTATTCTCTCTCACAGCCGGGTGGTTTAAAGCAGCAGCTAAGGCAAGGCAAGGCCATTCCTGAGCTCTAGCTCTGCTCACCTAGAGTCCTAACAGAAAGATGGGCAGACACAAGGAGAATGCAGAGCTGTGCACTCACGGACGGACAGTGTCTCAGGGCCGCTGAGGAGATGTCCATCACAAGCAAGGACACATGTTGCTATGCTTCACATTGGTTTGCCAGCCCCCCCACCTCTGGGAGATCGTGGTTTGGCCCCTGCTAGTTTCGCGGGCCCCCTTCTCCCCACCCCCAGAACCCTACGGACTTCCAGAGTTCTTGCTGGTGCCGCCGGAAGAGAAGGATGCAGGACAGATCTGTGTGGTGATTGGTTTGGGTTAGTTTTTGAATCGTTGTTTGTGAATAAAGAAATACAGCTTATCTGCCCAGCCCTGTGTCCTCGAGTCTCTGTCTACCGCCACGAAGCTAGCCTGGCCTGCTGGAGGCCCGAACTCCAACAACATATGGCGCCTACAACGTGAGACATGAACTGCCCATCCCCCAGATAAGTGATGATTTGGCTACCTATGTACTATGGCCTTCTCTTCTGCTTGTGAAGAGATCTCCAAAGGCCTCTGCCCTTTCTTCACGAGACTGTTTCGCTGTTTCTGGAACATTTATCTCTGGACCACTCTGTGGTTTCCACCCAACGCCAGCCCGCAGGAGTCCAACACCAGCCCACATGAGCCGGCTTTCTGCTGCGTGGCACAGGGCATTGGGAGTGGGCTCCTCCCACGCTGCTCGGCTGCCAAGAGCAGGGCAGCAGACATGGCGGGCAAGGCTGAAGCCCATCATGGCTGCCACCTTGGCCCGCGCCTTCTGCATGGCTGACCCACCCGCCCTCCTGCTATGAAGTCTAGTCAGATCCTGGACCACCCAGAGACCACAGGCTCCCTACCGAAACTGGGTCCCCTGGCCAAGATCCCCAACTCGGGTCTGAAGGCAGAGGAGCTAGAATATGCAGAGATTCATCCAGAGATCACAACCTACAATTCCTGGAACTGAAGTTGCACAAGAGGCCACCACTAGACAATGCACTCCCCGAACGGCTAAGACAGTACAGATCTAAATTTGTGTTTAAAATGACATGTCTTCATAACAAAGGTTTCTCTCCTTGTGTATTGAAGACCATGTTTACATGTGTGTTTAAAGTTTGGTAAACATTAACTTTAAGGTTAAAAATGTAACTTTAAGGCTATATTCTTACCAGACAGAGTTAAATAAAAAAGGTTTTCAACGTAATTCTCATAAAGATGAAATTAAATTACATTTAAAGTCTGAGGTAAAAATTAGTTAAAAATCAATATATTTTAAAATAAGTTGGTCTAAAAAAAACCTGTGCACACCTAGGGTGTGTCTCCATCTTGAATGGGTGTAACAAAAGGTTAAATAAACTTATTGATATGTAAAACTCTCAAATTCCTTCTCAATTAGAAACATTAGATTGTGCTATGGTTATGCTAATGATTCTCATGCATGAGGCTTTTTTCTTTCCATGGTTCTTCTGTATACGTTTCCATATTTTATTGTTTAAACTTTAAACAACCTTAGAATCATACTAAAAAAGACTTCCAATTGTAATAGAGTTATCAATTGTGGTAAACTTATAACCTGCTACAAGTTTTGTTTCATAAGTAAGTGAATTGTGCGGTCAAGTTCTCTACAGAAAAGCGGATTTCCGATGGCTGACATTCCCCATCGAGACAGACATACAACAATTCACCCCCTGGCAATTCTTCAATGGACATCTGATTTGGACTGGCACTTCTATCGGACTCAACTGGTACACCTCTTGGACACTTTGCACAAAACTAGCAGCTTCCCTTTATGCTGCTGGGTTTCTCAAAGACTGACTGCAGCCAGCTGCCTTGGGACTCTAGGCCATATCGCCGCCCCCATGCTAGGTAATGCCCGTTGAGGCAAGTACGCCCCCCAGAGGCAAAAAGTCTTGCCCACAGAGGCAAAAACGCCCCCTCAGGCCTTCCCTTGGCAGCACACTGGTTCTTGTTGCTAGCTTACATGTTCCTCCATGTTTGTGCCAGTTTCTTTTTTTTAAATGCCTGTACGATATAGGTTTCTCTTCACCCCACACTCCTGATACTATGGTCATTTAGTTAAAAAAAAAAGAAAAGGGGGAATTGTTGCTATGCCTCACATTGGTTTGGTCCTCCCTCCACTTCTGGGAGATTGTGGTTTGTCCCCTGCTAGTTTCGCAGGCCCCCTTGTCCCTGCTCCTGTAACCCTACGGACTTCCAGAGTTCTTGCTGATGCCGCTGGAAGAGAAGGATGCAGGACAGATCTGTGTGGTGATTGGTTTGGGTTAGTTTTTGAATCGTTGTTCGTGAATAAGGAAATACAGCTTATCTGCCCAGCTATGTGTCCCTAAGTCTCTGTCTACTGCCGTGAAGCTAGCCTGGCCTACTGGAGTCCCGAACTCTAACAACAGACACAGACCCCACAAGACTCAGCTCCAAATTCTTTGCCTCAAGAAGTGTGAGAGAATTCTTTGTGAATTCTTAGAATTCTTAGAGAAAAGTAACAAAGTTTACTCACACAGAGAATCTCCATGAAGGTTTAAGTTTTTTTTTTTTTTTTTTTTTACATTCCCTGCACCTTTTCTTAGTAGAAATTGTCCTGAGAACATAGCAGTACTTAAGATGAAAAGCCTTCGCATTAAAGAGACCAAGCAAAGCGGCACTTAAAAGGTGTTCGGTGCCTTAACATAAATAAAGCCTGCTTTTAATAACCAAATCAACTTGATAGGAATTTTAGAATCAAGAAATCTACACTTACCAGGACAAATGGCCCAGAATGCATGCGAGTGAACCATACAAATAAGAGCAGCTCAGTTTTCACTCTGCCTGCTTATTGCTCCTTATTCCTTTCACTAAGTCCTACTGAATTTGCCACTATCTGCCATTCAGGATGTAGATTTTTTCCCCTAAATCCCTCTGGAATATTTGAAATGAAGTTTAAATGTAGGGCCTATTTGGTTGCTGTTCTGTGTTCCATTTTAAGCACAATGCTAGATCATTATGTATTTATTGTCATGCTTTCTTTACTTATTTGGCACAGCTTGGTTCAAATTCACTTGTAAAACCGAGGAGAGACAAAGGTTTAGGTCACATGTATGCTGGTCTTTCATCTTGCTCTGTTGTAGCTGCGGAAGGAAACTAGCAGAGACAAGCTCTAAGTAGCAGTGAGGACTTCTATTCAGCTGTGCCACCTTCCACACTGTCTTTATCTCCTTGCTATCACCCCAATACAGGTGTGATTCCTTTGAAAATCTAGTCTTTGTGCTACCCCTAGGAGTCTATTCTTCTAGGTATGTAAATTTTACTCCAAGTTCCCTTTGCATTGGACGCAATTTTTCTTTGTTATTTCTTGGCAATTTTTAGTTGTGTTTTCTCTATTGCTCAGTGAATAAGAAAAATAAAATAGCAAGAATTCAATTTGTAAATCCTGAGTCTTAAGTCCTCAGGGAGACTGTCTCTGCCTCCAGCTTCTTAGACCAAGCAATAGACTTATTCCATGGGGTGGATGTCTTCAAACTATGAGGAAGGGTTTCTTTTCTCTTAGCCTTAAGTTAGGGGATTGTACAATTTCACTTTTACTCAACCTTATTCTGGAGGAGTGGGGCTTCAAAGTTATGAGCAGTTTTCTTGTTGTGAGCCTTGAGTGAGCTATCTGCCAGCATGCCCATTTATTCTGACCACAGGGAAGTGACAAATGGTGTCATCTACCAGAAAACAGCAGAGTTGTGCCTGCTCTGGTTAGACCCCAGGTCAGGTGCGCAATATGGTGACATGGTCTATCATGAGAGCCACGGACAGACACCAGTCTGACACGTTAGGGTGCCCGTATGTGGGAGGGACACAGCTACCACTCCACTGCTGTCTGGGAGGCAGATGTCCTGACACCATGTCTCATCCCCAGTGAAGGCGCTGGCCAGCTCCAGCCCCTTACTCACCGCAGTGAAGGACCATGTCACCGTGAGGTGAGGGAAAGCACAGGGCACGTTGTTTTGAGTTGGCTGGGATACAATCATGCTTAAAAGATACATTCAGGGGCCTGGCATGACACACAAGGTAGAGCACAGGTTACACATGCAGGACCTGGGTTCAAGCCCCCAGTCCCCACCTGCAGGAGAAGATTCCCAAGTAGTGAAATAGTGTGTGTGTCTCTACCCATCACCCCTTTCTTACTGATTTATCTCTGTCTCTATTCAATACTTAGGTATTTATTTATTTTACCAGAGCCCTGTTCAGCTCTGGCTTATGGTGGCATGGGGGGTTGAACCCTAAGAGTCTTATTGCAGACTACCACCAATAAATAAATAGTTTAAATAAATAAAAGAAGTGTTGAATAGAAAAAAACAAACAAACAAAAAAGACACCAGACTATCATTATCAGAGGTATCTATTTCACAGTCAAAATGCCCAAGCCCAGAGATGGCAGGGGTTTAGGGTGACAGCTCCTTGTATTCACAGGTGAGTTTTCTGCACAGAAGCTCAGGTTGGGTGGAGGCTTTAGCAAGACACAAAGGGAAGGCCTCCAGGAAGCCCATAGATCAATGCCAGCAAATGGAGTCCTCCCTACAAAACAACTAAGCAAAGGAGGTGTTCCAAAAGCATGTGTTCCCTTCTGTGCTTTTAGCTGAAATCAATACATAGCTCACTCCCAGCAAGAACGAGAGAGGGGCCACCCCTCTGATAAGCCCAGTCTCCTCCTGCAGCTGCTTCTGGAAGCAAATAGCAAGTGGCACATGAAAAACGTGCTTGGATGCCGTGACCTGCGATGAGAACAAAAAACACACAGGTCTGTGTTTCAGGAATGTGACCGGGATGGATGAAAGGGGGAGTGTTCCCTGGAGCTGTCTCTGCCGCTGGGGCTCAGGGGAGCTCTGAGCTGTCCACACTAGCAGGGAAGAGGCCTCCACTTGGGCACCCAAGGTGCTTACATTCAGAGAGAAGACAAGGCAGATGCAGATCTGGAGGCAAAGTAGCTTCAGAAAGCATACAGCAGTTATTACTGGTTTCTCCACATGTAGTGTCTGTGACTAATGGGTGGAGTTGCACTGATCATAAATCAGATTTATTAAAATATGAAAATAAGAGAAGCTTCAGTCTAGACCTTAACTGCATGGGAGGTGGGGGACCAGGCAGGGGGAGGTCAGACCTTTCAAAATAAGGCAGCACAACATCCCCATCTAGTGTCCAAAACCTAAAAAATAAGTCAGATGTCACTGACCCATAAAGTCAGGCAGGGTCAGGTGCTAGGCCAGATCCATGGTGTTAACAGTTAATGGTACGTAATATATATTTTTTCATGTTTGGGAGCTACACTCTGCCCTAACACAGCTCTCTAGGCCTATTCTCGACTCTGAAACCATCTTGATGGGCAATATTTTTAGCCCACCTGCATATTAGCTGTCAGGCTCAGACAAAAATACAACAGTCATTGGCCCCTTGGAGTGTACCTAAAATAGACTTCCTAGCTTCTTCCCACATAAAGACCCCTAGTTTCATCTGATCTATTCCTACCTTTAGCTTCCTGTTTGCCAAAAATTTTGTCCTGCTTTTTATTTTACCACCTTTCAACCACCAAGTTACAGGTGATTCTATGATTCCTTCCTGATGTCCCTGGGCAGACAACCTTACCAATGTGTCCTAGAACCCCGCCTCCCTAGAGCCCTGCCCACTAGGGAAAAACAGAAACAGGCTGGGAGTATGGATCCACCTGCCAACACCCATGTCGAGTGGAGAAGCAATTACACAAGCCAGACCTCCCACCTTCTGCTCCCCATAAAGATATTTGGTCTATTCTCCCAGAGGAATAAAGAATAGGGAAGCTTCCAAAGAGATAGGACACAGAACTCTGGTGGTGGGAATTGTGTGGAATTGTGCCCCTGTGATCTTAAAATCTTGTTAATCATTATTAAATTATTAATAAAAAATAATAAAACACAGTGTCTCAGGAACATACTACAGTTCAATAAATAAGAAATCTGAAATTCAGTGAGTACAGTTAAGTGATTTATTTCCTTGTGCTCCCAGACTGATGAGAAAATATGTGTCTTAGAAAGAGTCCAACATGGTGACCCAAACCTTATTCAGAGACAAGTAAAAATGACTTCCCTGTAGTATTCCAATGTCATCAAGTGTTGTTTTACCTGGGCACGAGACTGTTTTGCTGTTTCTGGAACATTTATCTCTGGACCACTCTGTGGTTTCCACCCAACGCCAGCCCTCAGGAGCCCAATGCCAGCCCACATGAGCCGGCTTTCTTCCACGTGGCGTGGGGCATTGGGCGCGCGCTCCCTCCATGCACTGCTTGGCCACTGGGAGCAGGGTAGCAGACATGGTGGGCAGGGCTGCAGCCCATCCTGGCCACCACCCTGGGGCACCTCGGCCTGTGCCTTCTGCACGGCCGGCCCACCCGCCCTCCTGCTATGAAGTCTGGACAGATCTTGGACCACCTGGAGACCGTGGGCTCCCTGCCGAAACTGGGCCCCTGGCTGAGATCCCCAACTCAGCTCTGAAGTCAGAAAAGCTAGAATACACAGAGATCCCTGGAGAGATCACAACCTACAATTCCTAGAGCTGAAGTTGCGCAAGAGGCCACCGCTAGACAATGCACTCCCCGAACGGCTAAGACAGTACAGATCTAAATTCGTGTTTAAAATGACATGTCTTCGTAACAAAGGTTTCTCTCCTTGTGTATTGAAGACCATGTTTACGTGTGTGTTTAAAGTTTGGTAAACATTAACTTTAAGGTTAAAAATGTAACTTTAAGGCTATATTCTTACCAGACAGAGTTAAATGAAAAAGATTTTCAACATAGTTCTCATAAAGATAAAATTAACTTACATTTAAAGTCTGAGTTAAAAATTAGTCAAAAATCAGTATATTTTAACTAAGTTAGTCTAAAAAAAAACCTGTGCACACCTAGGGTGTGTCTCCATCTTCAATGGGTGTAACAAAAGTTTAAATAGACTTGTTGATATGTAAAACTCTCTAATCCTTCTCAATTAGAAATGGTAGATAGCACAATGGTTATGCTAATGATTCTCATGCCTGAGGCTTTTTTTTAATGGTTCTCTGTTTACCTTTCCACATTTTATTGTTTAAACTTTAAACAACCTTAAAATCATACTAAAAAAGACTTCCAATTGTAATAGAGTTATCAATTGTGGTAAACTTCTAACCTGCTACAAGTTTTGTTTCATAGTAAGTTAATTTCAGCAGTCAAGTTCTCTATAGAAAAGCAGAATTCTCATGGCTGACATTCCCCATCGAGACATACGTGCAACAATTCACCCCCCCCCCAGTAATTCTTCAGTGGACATCTGCTTTGGACTGACACTTCTATCGGACTCACTGGTAGACCTCTTGGACACTTTACACAACTCTACAGCAGCTTCCCTTTATGTTGCTGGGTTTCTCAAAGACTGACTGCAGCCAGCTGCCTTGGGACTCTAGGCCATACCCCCACCCCCATGCTAGGTAATGCCCACACACACAAAAAAATGCCCGTCGAGGCAAAAGTCCACAGAGGCAGCAGAGGTTCTTCAGCTGATAAAACCTTGCCTACAGAGGCAAAAAATGGCCCCCCTCAGGCCTTCCCTTGGCAGCACACTGGTTCTTGTTGCTCGCTTACATGTTCCTCCATGTTTGTTCCAGTTTCTTTTTTGAAAATGCCCGTACAATATAGGTTTCTGTTCACCCCACACTCCTGATACTGTGGTCATTTAGTTAAAGAGAAAAGGGGGAATTGTTGCTATGCTTCACATTGGTTTGGTCTCATCTCCCTGCCTAGAGATTTGGTTTAGCCCCTGCTAGTTTCGCGCTTCCCCTTCTCCCTGCCCCCTACCCTACGTACTTCCTGAGTTGCTGCAGCAGCCACCGGAGGAGAAGGATGCAGGACATATCTGTGTGGTGATTAGTTTGGGAGTCCCTCTTGGCCACCGGAGGAGAAAGACAGGAGAGCACATTTTTGCCCGCTCGAAAATAAAGATTAAACTGCGTTCTCAGCTCAGCCATGTGTCTCTGGTCGTCTCTGTTACCCGCCCATGAAGCCAGCCCTGGTTAAAACAACAATCAAAG
Organism: Erinaceus europaeus; assembly: GCF_950295315.1. Taxonomy (NCBI): domain Eukaryota; kingdom Metazoa; phylum Chordata; class Mammalia; order Eulipotyphla; family Erinaceidae; genus Erinaceus; species Erinaceus europaeus. Next base: position 695,023 of record NC_080165.1, on the reverse strand, counting down.
ACATCCTGGAAGCTGTCATAGAACACAGAACAACAGCAAGAAGGCTGCCACTGTTTCAAAATGAGCACCGCCAACCAGCAGTCTTCTCTGAAGGCCGCAGACCTAGAGGAAGCCGGAATGCTTTCAACCTAGATGACCTGGCAGGGGCGTGCACATGAAGACATTAACAGGGAAGCATCCAACTCATGCCTGAGCAGCATTAAGTTCCAGGAGCATCAGCGTCCAAAGGCCAGACCGCACAGTGGTGGTGCACAGGCCTGGCATGGGAGAGGGCCCAGGTTGGCTGCCCAGGGCCACAGCAGCCAGAGCACAGTGACAACATGGTCAGAAACAAGCAGAGAAGTAGCAGGTAGGAACAAGTTATTTTCCAAAGGCTATTTTGTTTAACAGCCCCACAGAACTCAACAGCAAAAGAAATGAGGACCTTATCTATTTTTAATATTTCGCTTACAAACGCAATTAGCCATTTGAATATTTATCAGCACCACCTGTTCCATTTCACCTAAGCCTTCAAGACAGATCATAGCCACAGTTCAAAACAGTGAATGCCAAGGGTCCTCTACTTGCTCCCTTCACAGTTTCTCTCTGAGCACCAGATTAACCCCTCCCTGGCCAGCCTGTAGATGCTGAACCTGTGTCTCCCACATGCCCAGATCTAGCAAATGCCCATGTCTTCCTTCACAGCCATCTTCACCAGGGCTCTGCTCTGTGTCACCTATATGCCCAGATCTAGCAGATTCCCATGTCTCCTTCACAGCCATCTTCACCAGAACTCTGCTCTGTGTCTCCCACATGCCCAGATCTAGCAGATTCCATGTCTCCTTCACAGCCACCTTCACCAGAACTCTGCTCTGTGTCTCCCACAGGCCCAGATCTAGCAGATGTTCATGTTTTCCTTCACAGCCACCTTCACCAGGGCTCTGCTCTGTGTTGTCCACAGGCCCAGATCTAGCAGGTGCCCATGTCTCCTTCACAGCCACCTTCACCAGGGCTCTGCTCTGTGTCTCCCAAAGACCCAGATCTAGCAGATGCCCATGTCTTCCTTCACAGCCATCTTCACCAGTACTCTGCTTGGGCCTGACTTGTGGTGCCAGAGACCTACAAGACCTACAAGTCTTTTTTGCGACCACTCTACAACTTTTCCCCCACCCAGGGAACTCAGAATACTCCTGTGGTAGTTGGAAGAGTGCAGGGGAACCCTGAGGGGACCCTTTTCCATCTCCTTCACAAATGCATGGCCGAGAAGCTGGCTTCCAGTGTGGAAGGAAGCCTTCAAATCCCCCTGTGCTGGCTGCTCCTGGTGGTCAGCACCCAGGGCTCAGTACTGGGGGTGGCAGATGAGCTGGCTGTGCTGGTCACGCCTTTGGCACCTGCGAGTCCTCATACTTTGTTGCTTTGCTGACCACTGGTGACGGAGCCCCTGCCTCCAGAGGCCTGGCTTTGCCAGTGCCTTGCTGGGGTCTCTGCTGCCCTTCCAGCCCCAGCTCCACACTTTCCTGTGGGTTACAAGATTTTAATCAAAGGCTGAAATCCAGGACTCTCCAGAATGTGTGGGAAAGCTTATCTGAGTCACCAAGGAAGCCTCTCCTAATTATAGCTCCCTGAATAGCTCCTCTTCGTACAGAGAGAGAGCTCCACAACCCTCAGGTATACTGGGAGGAAAGAAGAAGTTGAAACCCACTGGCTTTGAGCAATGAGAGTGATGAGGTTCATTTTCTTCTGATTCAGATGGAAAAATACTTCAAAAAGGGAAATGAAACCATGTCTCCTAAGGATGAAACTATAATAAAACCTTAATTAATTTGGACCCCATTAATTCAAAACATGTGATAATTAGAAAAATGGTTAGGTTAAAGTTTACCTTTCCTCTAGCTGGGGGAAAAGTGGCTGAAGATTATTTTCCCATGCTTAGGAAAAAAAAATGAATTTGCAAATCAAATTAATCTTTTCACAGAGAAAAACACTGAAGGAACTGATTGAGCAAGTAGTTTCCAGACAATGTCGGTGCATGTAACAGATAAACAAGCCTTAGCTATCGTAATTACAGAGCACCTCTTTCTAGTCCTTGGGACCTTTCTTTGGCAACACTCAAGGAATAAAAGTTAGCTGTGTGGTTTAATGAACTGAAATTACTTTTCAGACCTTCCACAGGTCTGATTGATCTTGTCTTCACTTTGGTCAGTTTTCTATGGTTGTATTGACTCTCACTGCTAATCCCTGAAGCCATTCTCAAAATAGCCACACTTACCAAACAAAAGTGGGAAGGAAGGCATAGCTGGAACAGGCATTCACCCTGCACACAGCTGGGTCAGTATTGGTATTAATTTAAGGAAAAAGGGGCCAGGCAGTAGCTCACCTGGTTAAGCACACATAGTGCTATGCCCAAAGACCCTTGCAATGCTCTGGGTTCAGGCCCCTGATCCCCACCTACAGGGAGAAAGCTTCACAAGTGGTGAAAGCAGGTCTGAATGTGTCTCTCTTTCTCTGTCTCCCCTCCTCACTCAATTTCTCTCTGTTCTATTCAATAAAAATAAAAAGGAAAAAAATGACAGCCAGGAGCAATGGATTTGTAGTGTTGGACCAAGCCCTGGCAATAACCCTGGTGGCAAAAAAAGAAAAGTATATATATATATATATATATATATATATATATATATATCAATGTTTTCCTTGATCTGTTTTTGCTCCTTGGGTTGGTATGTATGATGGGTGGAGAGAAAGTAAGGCAGGTGACTTCACGGCAGGACTTCTAAGAAACTTTTATTTATTTATTTATTTATTTATTTATTTGTTTAATAATCAACAAGACCGTAGAACAAGAGGAACACAATTCCCACCAACACAGTTCTGTATCTCATCCCCTTTTCTATCCTTTATCCTTCTGGGAACACAGACCCAGGATCATTATGGGGAGCAGAAGGTGGGAGTTCTGGCTTCTGTAACTGATTCTCTGCTGGACATGGGTGTTGGCAGGTGGAGCCACACTCCCAGCCTGTCTCTATTTTTCCCTAGTGGGGCAGGGCTCTGGGGAGGTGGGGTTCCAGGACACATGGGTGAGGGTGTCTGGACAGGGAAGTCAGGTTAGTGTCATGGCAGCATCTGCAACTTGGCGGCTGTAGAGCACTGAGATATAATGGGTGATGTCCATTCCAAGACAGCAGCTCAGTACTCCCTCACTTTACTTTGAAAAGAACTCCTTTCCTCACTGAGCGAGCTGGGGACATTCTCCTCAACCTCTTAGGGAAACCTGTTTATTCCAGTGGTGTGGCCATTAGTGGATATCCTCAGAATCCCAATAGTTAACTAAAGACTTTATGTAGCTTAATTATTTCAAGTCAGCAAACAGAAATAATAACAAAAGTTATCTTTCATATTATCATATTCATCACCCCATTTCATGTGCATTTCTTTCAATTGCTGGCTGTACCCAGAGGCTCTATGAACTGAAGTTCCTGTGGTTTGATTTAAAATATTTTAATTAAGTGAAGCTTTCTGCCCTCGGGCTTTCTAAAGCAATTTTCAAAAACCTCAGAAACAAACAAACAAACATTCTACCAGTGGTGTTAGCTTTGACAAACCACAACCATTCCCAGGCCCTCGTTATCTTGCTTTGTTTTATTATGCATAGAAATATTTTCCTTCAAATGACAAAAATAAATTACAGATGTGGGCTATGCCACAGCTCCATGCCTTGGGCATGTTGGGAACAAGGAAGCTCACCACAAAATGTCTATGGGCCGCTGGCTGGAAAAGGGATCTGACACAGGGCTTGTGGTTGTTGGCACCTGACTGACAACCCAGGTCTTCAAACTCATCCTGCTATACAACTGTCCAGCTTCCCTCAGATTTGGGGGCACACACATGTGGCCTTCGCAGGGCTAGGTCAGAGTCCTGGCAATTATTTTGGCAGAGTTTAATACTAGGACCAACAACAACAAAAATAAGTAAGAACAGCAACAGCAACAAAAATCAGTAAGGAATCCTACTCAGAATCATCATCCTAGAAAGACATACACGTGAAATCACTTCACCTGGGGAGCAGCAGTGCTGCACCTGACTGAGCACGCATGATGCCATGTACAAGAACCTGGTTTAGTCCCTCAGTCCCGCCTGCAGTGGGGAAGCGTCATGAGAATGAAGCAACACTACCAGTCTCTCTTTCTTTCTCTCACTCTCCTCTTTCCATCTCAATTTCCCTCCTAATAAAGATATATATATATATTTATATGCATGACAACATTTTTAAAAAGAAAGAGATCCCTTAATCTTTCTAAGCATCAACTTTCTCCCCTAGAAAACTATTTTTAAAATAACATGAACTAGGGCACCAAAGTAAAAACCCTGTGGTGAGGGGTAGACATGCGGCTTCCTGGGCTGGTAGGGGGTGGGGTGGGTGAGTGGGATGGGACACAGTCTATTGGTGGTGGGAAAAGTGTTTATGTATACTCCTAGTAAAGTGTAGTTGTATATATCACTAGTTAATTAATATGAGAGGAGGAAAATTAATTGTATGTCTCAAAGTTTTTAAAACACAGACTTAGTCTTTTTAATATATAATCTGTGTATTTGATATGTGGACTCTCTCAAAAGCTCAGACCAAGTAGATCAGAAGCAACCAGTGGCACAGCTATTTACAAGATACTGGGTACTGTACAGCAAAGCCTAACAAAAGGACTTTTTGAAAAGTTAACCCAATTACCAAATAATGTGATGATAACATTAACTATCGATTGTCTTTTTGAACCCTAAGACAACAGGAACCTCACATCTCCACTATAGAGCCTATATGTCCCCCAGTCCTGGAACCTTAGGATAGGGCCCACTTTCCCATATGCCTCTCCCAATCCATATCAAATAATATTGTATCAGCAGATCGCAACCTAATCAATGTAACAACTGCCACATCAACATGGTTCAGCTCAGGCTGTGTCCAGAGACTTCAGGTGTGGAATGTCAACCCTTCAGCTTCATTACTCCGGTGAGACCTTTCCTTTCATAGTATTCTCTAATTCCATCCCAGGTGAATCACTTTCTAGCAAAGTCCAAAAACCTAGATATAGACCAGGTTCCATGAGATAAAGCATATGTTCACACACATCCATAAACTTGTGCAAAATATATACCTGAAAGCAGAAGTACACTAGAGTTTGCAGTGAGTACCCCCCTAACACTTCCTCTCCACTATTCTGAGCTTTGGGTCCATGATTGCTCAACAATTTGTTTGGCTTCGTATGTTAACTCTCTTTTCAGTCACCAGGTTCCAGATGCCATCAGGATGCCGGCCAGGCTTCCCTGGACTGAAGACCCCATCAATGTGTCCTGGAGCTCCGCTTCCCCAGAGACCCACCCTACTAAGGAAAGAGAGAGGCAGACTGGGAGTATGGACCGACCAGTCAATGTCCATGTTCAGCGGGGAAGCAAATACAGAAGCCAGACCTTCCACCTTCTGCATCCCACAATGACCCTGGGTCCATGCTCCCAGAGGGATAGAGAATGGGAAAGCTATCAGGGGAGGGGATAGGATATGGAGATTGGGTGGTGGGAATTGTGTGGAGTTGTACCCCTCCTACCCTATGGTTTTGTTAATTTATCCTTTCTTAAATAAAAAATAAATTAAAAAAAAATAACATGAACTACTTTAAAGGGTTAGTGTGAAGAAAGTGAAACTGAGAAGATATATGTAAACTTGCCGTGGCAGCAGGTAGCTCTCAACATGGAAACAGAGAAGCTAAGCCACCTGTCATCCCACTGCTGAGTCTGGAAGGGAGGCCTTGATACTAGCGAGTGGGAGGAAGCCTTCTGCCCTTCCCTACTCTGTCCACCTTATTTCATTTTATCTTAATATGTTTATTAGTGACATAACATGGTCTTATAGATGTTAGGGGCATTGCTATACACACACACAAGCCATCTGCTTCTCCTTAAATAGCTACTAGTGTGTTCAAGGAGCCCTGGTAGACTAAGAAACTTTTGGAGCTGTTTCCAAATTTAGTTCAGAGGAGATCTGTCTTTGTTACTGAAATACATACTTCTTTACAGGGGCTGTTGAAGGAGACATCTCCTTGGTGTTCCCAGGTTAAATATTCATGTATAATTTCAGTAATGAATGTAAATTTACTGTGAATGACTGGCCCATCCATACGTCATGAGCACTGAGCCTATAGGCACCCAGATTCTGAGATGTGGAGTCACTGTGATGACCGGTGGAAAGGCAGCACCCACTAGAGCATGGGTCAGTAGAACAACACTAGTGACCCAGAAGGGAAAGCAAGAGAGAGTTGGGGACTCAACAACAGGGCCCAGCCACGAGGGTCTAGAGCATCTGACCAATGGTGTAGCAGGAGCATCATGAAGCCAAACCAAGTTGCTTCTCAACTTGCCCGGCAGCCCACAAATTCACTGGGAAGCACTCCAGAGGGTCCTGCCCAAAAACTACCCTCTCTCTTCTTTCAAAAAGATGCTGAAGGGATCCCCAGGCTTCTCTCTGTGTTTACTAACACACCCGTCTGCCAAGCAAGGGCAGATTCCATGGTCTTCTTCCTCCACTCATGCTGCTGGCTGGACTGTGTGCACTGCAACACACATCCCTGGAAAGTGACTTGACTGCAGCTGACTTGAGTGAGAGAGGAAACTCACTCCTACCATGGCAGGGACACATGAGCTCCAGCCTGACTGAGGAGAGCTTGGTAAGAGTGCCAGTACCACTCACTGTGCCTGTGGGAAGACATGGCATGCCTCATCTTTATGGCACCGGAAAACAAGCTGGCCTCAACAGAACACCCTGCCTGTCAGGACAGTGAACAGTAACAAGCCATGAGGAACAAGGGACAGCTGGTAAAGGACCCCCTGCACAGTGCCAGGGGCCGTGACCTCTCACCTCCACAGTTCCAGGGGTCGTGACCTCTCTTTAGTCTTTCTAGCACCCTCTGAAAGAGGTCTGACTCTTCTTCCCCATTTTGCAGATGCCTAATTAGAAAAACTCAGCACAGTGGTTATGCAAAAGCATTTCATGTATGAATCTGAGCTCCCCTGGAGCTAAAACTGAGCAAAATTCTGGGGGGGGGGGGAGCAACTTAAATGTCTTATAGTCTACCCACAGGAGAGGGTGACGTAGGAACCCTAAATATGACTCAGAGAGGCGAGTCCCATGTCTGACTGAGATCCTGAAGGCATCTCCCTCAAACAAGGTCCCCCAAAGGAGGGGGATGAACAGTGGGGAACCCCCTTAAGTGTCAAACTGCTTTTCCAGTCCACCCAGAATCCCAGAGCAGCTGATTCAGCAGGAAGCAGGTCAGACCCTGCTGACGTGAGCAAAAGGCCTCAGCATCTGTCGGGGGCTCATGAAGTCTCCCACGCTGTAGCTCTCATCCCAGCATCTCTGAGTCTACTTCAGTGAGCTCCTTTTCTTCCTCCCTCACATACCAGGACAGTGGCTTCCTGAGCCCTGCTGCTCTTTGGTTCCATCCACGCTTGAGGGACAACTAAGTGGGTCCAGAGCCCCTCAGGCCCTGAGTAAGCACACAGTGTGGACATCTAGCAAATAGCTAGTTGGAACGCAGCACTATGATTCTGGGGGTGGTAGACAGACCCCTCCCCGCAGTGTTGGACTCCTCAGATGCACCCCTGGCCCCACAGACTGTCAGTCCTGGGGTGCTCTGAGGGGCACTGCACTATACAGTTGCTGAAATTATTGCTGAACTGCGTAGCTCTGTTTTCAGTTTTCCAATTCCTTCAAGTACTCCACGAACCTTTCTGATATTCCCAAGTGAGCCGAGAACACAGAGAGAATGGTGAGCGCTGGTTAAGTTCTCATGAGTAAGTCTCTACTCAGGCATTCTGCCCCTGTGCCCGGCCTTTAGAGACCACAGTGCAAAGCTTCAGCCTCTTTTGATCCTGTCAGGTTTAAATCTCATTCTTGTATTCCACCTTGAATGCCTGCAGTGACCCAGCTCCCTCTGGAATTCTCCTGGTGGCTGTTTCCTGCTTTCAGAGTCTGAAAGCCTGACTGGCCCTGTCTCCCCCTGCGACCCCAAGCCAGCCCTGCTGGAAGCCTCTCTAAGGGGAAGCCAGGGTACCAGGAAGGATGGCCTTCCTTTCAGGCCTTCCTCCCCTGAAAGCCCAGAGTCAACTAAACCCACACAGCTTGGCACTTAGCAGCTTTCCAACCCCCCACCAGATCTTCCAATATCTTTTTTTTTTTTTTACCAGTTCCCCTCTGCTCCAATCTATTCTGTAAAACTGAAGTACACTTCACTTATTAGCTGCTCTTTTAAAATTCTGACAAAGATGTGTGGAACGGAAGAACTCAAAGTGATAAGCGCTCAAACATGGAAATTTTGGTCATTTTGGGAAAGGGGTGTTGAAGTCTAGGTACTTGAGGGGTCTCATTATACACTTCACAGTGAAATTATACTGTTTCTGAGTTGCGCTGACTCCCTTTAGAATCTCTCTCCGACCGGCAGCATCCTGTCTCTCACTTTCTGAGTAAACTTGTGTTGAAGACTGATTGACCCTCTTATCTTTCACTCAGACTTGTTGGCCTTTGAAGAGAATTTCCTGTGTCATTAATATTTTCATTTCCAGTTCTTGAAACAGACAGCAAGCATCACTTTTCTAGTTCTTTGGGACATTTGTGCCCTTGTCATTAGCAAGCACTGCAAGCTTATGAACTGACATTTTGCTCAAGGGGCTGTCAGAAGAAGCAGTTAGGCCACTTCTCTTTGCTTTACTGCAGCTGGCCTCAGTCAGCTCGGAACTCAGGACTTTGTGACTTGGCTTGGGTTATTCTTGGGTCAATAAATCCCTGCAATAATAAGGTGTCAAGAATTAGTGAACTAAGTCACTAGATGGTAGTGCTAACAGTCTATGCTTATGACCAGTCTGTGGGGGGTTTAAAATGACCCCTCAGCCTATCCAAGTTCATGTCATCTGCTTTAGTCCACAGAGTTACAAGTAAATGTATGTTCCTGATATGACTTTCTCAAGTCTTTGTGATCAATAGCCTCTCCCCCTTAGCAGTGGAATCTCCTATAGTGCCCCTTAAATATATATTCTTATTGCTTCTTCTCCATGGGCTCACCAAAACCACCTTTTTTGGTTTGAATATCCAGTCCAGTCTTAGCCTGAGAATCCCAAACCATTCCATCTATATACCCTAACAAAGTCTATACCTATATCTTCCTCTTTGTCTGTCTCTTTCTCTCTCTTCCTCTCTCTGCCTTGACTTCCCCACATACCCCTTGGAGGTATTACTTGTCTTTCCTGCAGGATCTGTGAATAATAAACTCTTGTCTTTAATTTCTCATCTGATCTTTTGTTGATCCGCAATTCTCCACCCAAACCCTTGGTTCCATATCACAAATCTTAACACAATTCTTAACATACAGTGATACGATTAAAACAGTCAAGGATTCAGAGGCACATGCTTTTATCAAAAATGCTCCAATAATTTATTTAAATAATAAAATAAGAAATAAAGTCGCTGGGATAGGTAGCATAATGGTTATACAAAGAGACTCTCATGCCTGAGACTCCAAAATCTCAGGTTCAGTCCCTTGCACCACCATAAACCAGAGCTAAGCATTGCTGATAACAATAACAATAATTAAGGAAAGAAAAATTTAAAATAAATAAAAGAAGTAAAATTCAAAGAAGGTGCTTTTTTTTTCATTGTTACCCATTAACTTAAAAAAAAAAAGGAAAGAGAAAAATTGCATGCTCAGAGGGAAAGGTTGTTTTTGTTTGTTTATTTGTTTTGATTGTTTTTTGTTTGGTTTGGTCCAGGGTCACCTATTACCTAGTCCCAAAGAAACAACAGGTACATGGTCAGTTCTCGCAAGTTTCTCTGAAGCAAAGGAAGGAAGGGAGCTTGTGTGAGGAGGCTGTTTGTCTCCCTTGAAATCCACCTTGCATATCATCACCTGGGACTTAGAGGATTTTAATCTCTCCCAATTCTTGACCCAAAAGACATAGATGATTTCCTTATGCTATAGAGTTAATGGCATAACCCGTGTGTTGGCAACCACTTCTGACACTTCTAAAAAGGTGATCACAAAATCCTACTTCCTTTAGCAAAGTATGAACTGACGACCTCAAATATGTGGAGATTAGGTCTCAACCCCATTTCCAATGTGCCCTCCTGTTGAATGTTGAACCCCTTGACCCCTGTATGGTTAGAAAGAAGACCCCAGCATCTTAATACTCACTTCACAGCACCATCCGAAAGATGACCCAGTCCAGATTCATAATCTTCAAGCACAAAACTGGGTATTTTCTACTTAAGCTGAGCTGGTGAGAGAAAGACAAAGCTTTCCATCTGTCCACAGTTTAGCTAATCAAGATTTCATCATCTTCAGCCAGCTTCCTGGATAAAGCCGGTCTACCAGGTCTTTCATTTCTTTATCTACAGTGACCTCAAGATGGCACAGAGCAGAGTGGCGTGGAGTGCTTTCTTTATGACTTGTGGGTATTTCTTCTTCATCTTATGCTCAGTGGCTACCTTACACTAGAAGTAGGCAAAACATGCCTACAAAAGAAAGAAAGTTTCAAAGACCCTGTGGTCTGAAAAACAAAGTCAACAGAATTGTTAATGTTAGATTTTCACTTTAACAGATTTTTTTCCCTCAGTCCCTGTGAAGCACACTGGCTGTGAAACCTTTGTTATGTTGACAGTGGGTTGTCATTCATTCACCTTCCCTGTGAGCTGTGGGAGCCTGAGCCAATCAGAGGGCTTTTTAACTATAAGTAGATACCTTCAGCTTAATCACTCACAGGTGACCAAGCGATAAAACATGGCAGAGGATGGACAGACCATGGTTATGCAAAGAGGCTCCTAAACCTTAGGGTCCAAAATCCCAGGTCAACCCCCCACCCATGCCTGAGAGTCCAAAATCCCAGGCCAGTCCCTCACTCCTGTGCCAGTCAGAGGTGAGCTGTGCTACTGGCTTGGCAAGTCCCAGAGAAAAACCTCAAAGCAGAATCTGAATGAGTTTGGAATAGGGCACCAAAGTAAAAATCTCTGGGTGGAGGGTGAGGGTGGGTGCTCAGCTTCACTGGGGGGTGGGGAGGTGGAGGGGAGTGGGACACAGACTTTTGGTGGTGGGAATGGTGTTAATATACACTCCTATTAACTTATAGGTTCAAAAATGACTATTCACTTTATAAGAGAGGGAAAAATGAATCGAATGTCGCAAACATTTTTTTTTTGGCATAGAACATATCTCTGAGCATATATTCCTTCAATCTAAACACTTGAGGCTTCAAATTAGTAATCAGATTGAATTTTAACAGTGGACTTAAATTGTTAATACATTTCTAATGATGAATTTCTCTTTGACATACTAAATCTCCTAAAAGCTTAGAACAGAAGCAACTGGTGGTGTTTCTTTATAAGATACAGCTGTTAAGTAAATAGCATAAAAGGGCATAAATTAGAGCAAGGTCTTATATGCACCAGCAAATTGTAACAGTGGGAGTTTCAAAGTTAACCCAGCTGCCAAATGATCTGGTTATAGCTATTACTATCTGTTGACTTCTTAAACTCTAAGACAGCAGGAAACTCCCCCTTTCTCTATAAAGCCCATATTTCTCCCACTCCTGAAACCTCTAGGACAAGGATCACTTTCTTACATTGTTGGGACTATGTGTAAGCCTGATAGAGCTTAAGGAGAACCACCCCCGTCCTTGGATGGAGGTCTGAGAAGATAACCTCTTGGTAAGTCTCTCTCAACCGAGGTGAGCATAAGGGGGGAAACTCAGACTTGGCTCTTTCCTTCTCGACTCTCAGGCCCACAGATACCCCAGTACTCCCCTCCATTAACCGCAGGCCACACGGCCGCATATTCACTTATCCAAAGTCACCTTCTGATCATAGAAGAACACACCTTATCACACACCTCAGACCCCAGACAAGAGAAATTCCAAACTATATGGCTTTTTGATATCCATCTTCTTTCTGTCTCACCCTACGGGTTTAACCCCTATGCTTCTCTCAAATACCTTTGGATAATTAAGTTGCTTGTGTCATGGAGAATAACTGTCTTGTATCTCATTAATTCCTGTCATACCAGCCCCCTACCTTAGGGGCATGCCAACCGTTAAGAAACCTGTAATTTCTGACATATTTCATTAATAATTCCCTTCGTTTGTTTTTCTATTTAACTCATGTCCACCTTGCTAATAAATGAGTTCTGAGTTCTGAGTTCTGAGTTCTGAGTCCTGAACACGCGAAGAGCTCCCTGGTGTCTTTACTTTGTGTCACCCTTGTCGTGAGCGAGAAAGAACCAGTCCATTACCTTTCCCCTGGAGATCACCCTGCCAGAGACCCTGACATTACATGCTTCTCCCAATTCATACCAACTGATACTGTACCTACTGATGCCAACCTAATCAACACAACCAGTACCAGTGCAATCAGACTGTTTCTAGTGACGTCAGGCATGGAATGTGAATCCAGCAGCTTCATTACACTAGTGAGGCCTTCCCTATCTCACAGGACTCCTTAATTCCATTTGGGTGGTGCACTTCTTAACAAACCTCAAAACCTAGATATAGACAAGGGTCCATGTGATGGGCCATAAGTACATATATCCAGAATTTGGGGAAAAACATATATCAAAGTACACAGTAATTTGCAGTGAGTCAATAAATGTAACAAGCAAACAGAAAGACCTAAAAAGACACCATAAAGTACCTAATGATATAGTTTCAACTTAGATCTAGATACCCTCCTTACCTACCTTCTATTGCACATCCCTCAACCACTCCACAGCTAACCTTGTCAAACAAAGTAAGGACTGCAAAAGCTGAATGAGGGCAAGAGACTGGCACACTTTAATCATGACTGCTTAGACACTATCAGGCCACCCCAACACCTGGGGCCCACCTGGAGTCCTGAGTTTCCCAAGCAGACTTGATGGGCCTAGACCTCTAACAGACCCCTCTCCACTGTCACTGGTTATCTCCATCATGAACAGCATAATGGACCCCTCTGTGTGTAGGCCTCTATAGGACCTGGCCCTCAGTGTGAGTCAACAATGGTAGGGAGCGTGCCATTCTCTGAAGGGAGTTTGGATATCATACTCTGCCTACCACCAAGGAGGACGGGTCCTGAAATGAGTGCAGCCTGGAGTGTTCCTAGCCGTGACCATGGAATGCGAGCTCAGCCCTACAGGGATGCAGAAGTCACACAGGCTCCTGTGCTGACTATGCGCCCCAGGACAGATTGATGCGGTTTACAGTCAACAAAATTTATACACTTCTACCATATTTGGGAGCTACTCTCTCCCCTAATGCAGCTTTCTGGTCCTTTTTCCAACTATGACCCAGACAATAGCTATGGTCACCTGCACATTAGATGTCAGGTGCAGGCAAAAACTAACTGGGTCATGGGCTCCTTGGAATAGACCTAAAATAGATTTACTAGCTTTTTCTGAAACAGAGACCCCCAAATCTTCATCTGCAATATTCTTGCCTTTAGGTTCATGATAGTCAACAATTCTCTCTGCTTTCTATCTTAACTCTTTCTCAGCCACCATATTCCAGATGCTACCATGATGCCAACCTGCCTTCCCTGCAAAGACAGCCCCACCTACCTGCCCCACTAGGGAAAGAGAGAGGCAGACTGGGAGTATGGATCCACCTGTCAACACCCATGTTCAGCGGGGAAGCAATTACAGAAGCCAGACCTTCCACCTTCTGCATCCCACAATGACCCTGGGTCCATACTCCCAGAGGAATAAAGAACAGGAAAGCTATCAGGGGAGGCGATGGGATATGGAGATCTGGTGGTGGGAACTGTGTGCAATTGTATTCCTCTTGTCCTATGGTCTTTCCAGTGTTTCCATTTTTCCATTTTATAAATAAAAACTTTATTAAAAAAAAAAAACCTGGCTGCACTCTGTTCTCAAGTGATTCTTCCCCGTTCTTCCTAGTCTATCAGGAGAGCTATGCAAAAAGGCTCCTACTTACATCCACACCTCTGGTTCACTGGGAGGGAGATTCTATCCTGAGTCATGGCCCAGTTCTGTGCCCTTGATGTCAATATAGGGTTTCCTTGCTTCTGCTCCAGACTCTGAGGGGCAACAACAGAGGAGGCCTAGAGCCCACTGTTGTAAACTGCTGAGTCTTAGGCGATTTTATCCCATTTTTTACAGTATTTTCCTGCTAAAACTCAGACCCAGAAGTGGTGTGTCTCAGCTGGTAAACTCTCAGGCGGCACTAGGTGTTCCCCAGTCAGGTCTTTTAGTCCCAGGAGTCTCTCCTTCAGCTCCTTCTGCCACACCCCTTTCTGAGCCACACGTGCTTGTGCTCATCGGTGGTTTGGTGAGGTCTGGCCATGATTTGTTGCACCTTCAGGTGATCATTGTTGCCCTTTGTGGCTGACCAGAGAGAGCAAGGAACAGCTGCTGCCTCTCCAAGACATGCCCAGAAACGTTAAAGTTAGGTCCAGAGGCACATGGACGCCCTTTCAATCACGTCACACCACTCTCCTCTAGGAGACAAGATCCTCTTTCTGATGGAACTTTATCTTTATTTATTTATTCCCTTTTGTTGTCCTTGTTGTTTTATTGTTGTAGTTGCTGATGTCGTCGTTGTTGGATAGAATGGAGAGAAATGGAGAGAGAAGGGGAAGACAGAGAGGGGGAGAGAAAGACAGACACCTGCAAACCTGCTTCACCATGTGTGAAGGGATTCCCCTGCAGGTGGGGAGCCGGGTGCTCGAACTGGGATCCTCAAACCGGTCCTTGTGCTTTGCGCCACCTGCACTTAAGCCGCTGCTCTACCACCCAACTCCCGGAACTTTTTAAAATTGTGGTAATTGTTTTTGTGTCTCAGTAGATGTTGCCAAGACTATCAGGGAAAGATGTAACCCAGGAATTACAGATATGCATTGGTTATTGAATCACATCTCATTATGTCTTTAACTCCTTCTGGCCATGTTTATAGTGCTGTATCTATCAAGATAGTAGCAATATAACTAGCCTGGATATGAAAGAGAAGAAATAGTCATTTGTGAATAAATGCATTACAGACCCTTCCAGCTAGCCACAGGCTGAGGTAAACAATGGCTTTCTATGCAGAGAATGACATGGAGGGAAAAAACAGGACGATGGAGGGCTTTCATGTGCATTATAGTGGTAGAATTTAACACCAGGCTATCTGGAGGCACCAACAGATCTAAGAACTCCGATCTCCCAACTGCTTCAATCTACACTGACCGTTGATCCTGCATCCTACATGTGCACGTGCTAAGTTCTTTCACAGAGTAGTGGTTATGTAAAATATCTTTCATGGCTGAGGCTCAGAGGCCTCAGGTTCAATCCTCTGCACCACTATAAGCATGACCTTAGAAATGCGTAGACAGGGAAAAATAGCTTTTTTTAATTTAAAAAAAAATGAGACTTGCTAGAGACTTTTAAGTTATTTTGAAAGTTCACTACAAACTTTAGGACTTACAGATTCTCTTGACTTCTCTTCATGACCAGGGAGAGCATCATAACATGCCATTTATCAACTGAGTGGGCACATCGTAGGCCTCTGAATTTAGACCTGCTTCACTATGACCCACATAATGCCCTGTCTTTTACTAATATAATCGTTCTTGCTTTTGACCAAAAGTATCCACTCAAAAGCTACCTTAATGTGTGACTCTATAACAATTTGCTCTCTTCCAGAGTTATTTCATAAAGAACATGCTTTCTTTAAAAGCAAACCTAGATTTTTTCTTCTTTTTTGGATGACTTTACATGTCTTTATACAATAGGATTCTTTTACCATTGAGAAGCAAGTCTAGGACAATGGTTTTTCTTAAATTCCATGATGGGTAGGGGTTGGGAATACTATTGTTTTCCTTTTCTCTATTAGCTCAATATTTCCATGGAATACTTCCCTTAACCTTTTCCTGCAAGACCCTTTCCTCTGTTGTCCTTTCATTATTAAATAACTATCTTGACTATTTAGAGAAATATTTGCCATTTTTTCATAGTGAGCATTCAGAAATTCTGTGTAAAATAGCAATTAGTGCTGTTTTCTATGAAGCCATTTGGATTCACATCTGATAAGATTATTCCTACTCATTTTATTTCTTTAGTCCCTTACATTCAGTCTTTGCTCGAATCCATTTGTAGATTAAGGAATGCTTACAAGCCTGAAGTCAGTCTAAAATTAGTTTGACCTTTCAGAATATAAGAACCGTTCACATTGCTGTTGCTTCTTTTCACTTCCTCGAGAATCTACATACTGAAGGAACTGAGTAGTGTCATAAAAATGTAGAGTTGAGGTTTGATTCTAGCTTATCCATTTACGGGCTGTGTGATAGCTGAATGGAAAGAAGTAGGAGTAATAATCCCTGCACCATGTGCCCTTCTCAGTGTCACAGTGATGTACTGTTACTGTCTATGTCTGTCACACCCAGTCATCCACCACGTTGACAGTAATGATCATCTCTGCACTAGAGAAAGACTCCCAGAAACACCGAGCTACTTCCTCTCTCACCAACTTATCCTGTGCATCAGAAAGCAAGTCCTTGGGCACGAGTCTTCATTTCTGAGACCCTCCCTTGTTTGCAGATGTTTGAGTCAAGAAGATTAGCATCAGAAGCAGAGATAAGCTGTGCATGGCTGCAGCCTACAGCATCACCTGGAGTGAGAAGTTTACACTAAAAAAGGATTGCAATAGTGGGAGACATCTTATCAAATCCCAGGGAATCTGCAATTAAGAAACATATCTGTTTATGTTGGCATATATCGCCCCCCCTTTTTCCCCTGTGATCTCATCTTCTCTTCCTTTCTAAGTCACACATACACCTATTACTACATCCTGACTTCCTTCCAGTTTTCCTCTTTTCTCTCTGGGTCCTGATGGAGTTGAGTTCAGAGCTCTCTGGTCATCTTTGCCTAACATTTCTCCTCCTCTGGGAGGGTGAGTCAAGATTACTTTTGGGGAGCAGAAGGTGGGAGTTCTAGCTTCTGTAAGTAACTGCTTCTCCACTGGACATGGACACAGGCAGGTCAACCCATGCCCCTAGCTTAATCATGTCTACACCTGTTTCCACCCTCCAGCCTGCACTGGGTGTTCCACAGCTTCCTCCCAGCACCAAAGCAGCTCTGAGATCAACAACCTGTTGAAATGGGCTGGCTTTATGAGCCTTCTCTTCAAAATGAAAATTCTAAAAGTATAGATTGAGTCTGACATTTGGAGCCACTTATATGCAGACTGAATGAATTTAGCTATCTCAGTGATTCTCAAAATGTTTTTGAGAATCCTCAAACATTTCACACACACACCAGATTTCAGAGAGGGGCTGTTTGGCGATCGGTAACTGAACCCACTTCGATCAGCATGTGCTGCAGAGGGTGCTGTGCTCACTTATCTCAGGCACAAGCGATGCAGTCTGGCCTGTGAACACTGTAGCCGGGACCAGCTATGAGAGCTGAGTCCATGTCCACTACAGTTCATGCTGGTGTGTCTCTTTGGGATATACGGGCCATTTAGCTTCATCCTGCATTATCTCTGCACTATTTCCCTTTCTTTTTCTTAACGGGCTTGCATATAAAATGCCCACACCAAGTTAGGTTCTCCTAGTCTAAGTATCATATGAAACCACTTTAGACGCAGTGGAGACATAGCCACGTGAAGATGAGTATTCTTACAAACTTGGACCAACACTTGTGTGTTCCATACATATTGTAATGTAAGTTAAATATGAGAGAGATGGAGAGGGAGAGAGAGAGAGAGAGAGGAAGAGAGAAAAGACTGGGGCCAGAACATCCCTCTGCTCTGTGTGGTACTAGGGACTGAAACCAGAGCTTCACACGTGCAATCCTGCTCTCTTCCTCTGAACAGCCCCCAGCCTGACCACTCTATTTTTATTGGTAGCAAAACCATAAACTATGTCTCTGTATAGACCAGCCAATACTTCTATAATTGAGTATAGATTCTTAAAAGTGATTATTTAAATCCTCAGTGCAGGCTTGAGAGTGGAAACAGGTTTAGACATGATAGGGAAAACTGACCTCATAGACCTTTGATAACGGGAGTGGTGAAAATAATAAAGTAAAATAAAATAAAAGGAAGTTTATCTAAGCTGTCTCTAAATGGAAACACTGTTTCAAGTTTGTAGATAATGGAAAAGGAATATTGGATTCCAAGTCTGGATTGGATTCTCGTTCCTGCTTCTCAACTGAAACTATTTTTTTCATAACCATTATGCTCTCCCCCATCAAACTTATTTTTAATACACAGGCATACTTGATACAGAATTATATATATAAATTTATGTATTTATTAACAAATAAATTGCTGATTTACACTAAAAAAATACAAATGAAAGTAAAACTGGCCTCAGCATACGACAGTCCTTCTAGAAGCCTCAGCTAATCTGAACATCTCTGGCCTCGTCTTAGTTTCTGACTGATCCTTCGTTGGCTTCACTTCTCTGAGCCAACTTCCTTAGGCAGAAAGGAAGTTAACACAGAGACAGAGGAGAGAGGGAAAGTTACTCGGCACCAGAGATTCTCCCAGTGTTGTGTCTGAACCGGTCAAAGTGGGCCGCTGCCCAACTGAGCTGTCTTTCTGGCCCAGCCCCAGCTCTCCTGACTGTGTTCCCCTTCCCCTCACAGGACAGGTAATGTGGACATCTGTTGTTTCCTCCGGGATATGTTGTTTTCGCCGGGCTGGCTTCACGGGCGGGTAACAGACGACCAGCGACTCATGGTTGAGCTGTAGGCAGTATCTCTTTATTCATGCAGGACGCAGCACAATCTAAGCCGAGCTAAGCTAAACTCAAGGTACTGTAAAACTCACAATGCTGTCTTTATATATACTTGCCAAGTAGGGTGGAAACAGGATGTGACATAGAGAGGGTGGAGAGAAAAGTGACTGGTGACAATCAGAGTGTGACAAGGAGAGGATCAGGGTGTGACAAGGAGAGGGGGTGGAGCAAAAACATATCATGAAACAGTGGGGATTGAACCAATGCCCTGGAGGGAGTGTGGTGCTTTATGTAAATGTAAAAGTGATTTATGTAAATAGACCAAAGCTTTGAATGGGATTAAATCTATCCCTATATAGGCATATGGTTAAGCAGAAGCCAGGGGGAGCTGGCATACTATCCAACAGACATCCTCAGCACTCACCTTCCTCCCTGGGTCCTCAGTGCACTGGTTTCTCCAGGATTATCTAACCAGTGCTACTCCAAGGAGTCCAGAGTCTTTCAACACAACATCCCTTGGCCTGGAGTAAGGTGAATCAACTCTCCAGTGAATGATGGACACTGCTCATAGCTACTCTTGCAAGCACAAAAAAAATGGCATGTCATCTTCCTGTTCCATTGCATAAAGGCGTATGTGTGTGCAAGTCAGCCGGGCATGCACACAGCTTCTCAGACAGATGCTGCTGTGGTTAACAGTCCATGATGAGCTCTGTGTTGTCCCTTTGGATGAACCTGGATACCTATTTCTGGGCCTTGCACAGATCAAGTAGTAATGAAACTTGTCCTACAAACAATAAACTCTCATTTGGATGAGCATGTCCTATCTAGTCTGTGGCCTTTTGTTCCCCACACTGAATCTCCTACAACAGCTTAAGAAGTGGGATTGTAGTCATGATCTACCTGACTGCTTCTAACACACCTCATTTATTGGGGAGGGGAATGGTTTACAGTGGACAATAAAATATAGTAGTTGGTCCATAAGTATATTTCTCACTTTTCCACATAACACTCTAAACTCCCAACTAGGACCTCCTCTGCCATCATGTTCCAGGACCTAAGCCCCCTCACCCCCTGCCCCAGTCCTCGACTTTGGTGCCACACACCAAACCCAGTCCAAGTTCTGCTTTGTGTTTTCTCTTCTGTTCTTATTTTTCAACTTCTATGAGTGAGATCATCCCATATTCATCTTTCTCTTTCTGGCTGATCTCACTTAGCACAATTCCTTCAAGCTCCGTCCAAGATGAGGTGAAGATGGTGAATTAACCGTTTTTAATAAGTGAATAGTATTCCATTGTGTATCTAGACCACAATTTACTCAGCCACTCATCTGCCACAGCACTTTTTAGCATGCAGTTAACTGTCATCAGTTTTGAGACTTTACTCCAGTCTTCAAAGATGGGATATTTCCCTTGTGCTGCGATCACTCCATCATCAACTGTTGCACATAGTGTTAGAATCACTTAGCTAGGTACCTTCTTCCCTCCTAAGATCAGAGACTCCCGGCAGTTGCCTCCCTATCTGAATACCTTCGGAAGCTCTGGCACCTGCCTGTGGTTGGTTCCCATGAACATCTCTGAATGAGCAAATGAGTGAATGATCGAGATTACCTGGAACAAAACATGGCTGTCACTACAGGTCTTTGTAGGTCACCATTCAATGAGGAAATCTGCATGATGAGGAAGACGCCTCTAGCAAAAACACTGTGACTTCTACCTTGGAATTCAGAAACACTATTTTTAAATTTTATTACTGATTTAATCTTGATTTACAATCTTATAAGATATCAAGGACATAATTCTGCTCTTGAGTTCTGTATCCCCATTCCTTCTAAAGGTATTACTGAAGTTCTTCCAAGGTCACAGATATGAATTGACTATTATTTCTATAGCTATCTATCTATATTTACATATATATATATATTTGCCTATTTCTCTCATGGTCCTATTTTCTCTTCCTTTCTGAGTTACAGCTACAGCTATTACTCCTTGCTATGTCCTTACTTTTTTACTCTTCTCTCTCCAGGTCCTGATACAGTTAGAGTTCAGAGCCCTCTGATCATCTTCCTCATCATTTCTCCCCTACTGGGAGTGTGGATCAGAATTCTTTATGGGGTACAGAAGGTGGGAGTTCTAGTTTCTGTAATTGCTTTTCTGCTGGACACGGACGCTGGTAAGTCAATCCATACCTCCAGCCTGAGAAACACCATTTATTAAATCTATGTTTTCACCAGGAATTATTTTTTAAATATTATTTATTTATTTATTCCCTTTTCGCTGCCCTTGTTGTTTTATTGTTGTAGTTATTGTTGTCTGTCTTCATTCTTGGATAGGACAGAGAGGAGGGTAAGACAGAGAGGAGAGAAAGAGAGACACCTGCAGACCTGCTTCACCGCTTGTGAAGCGATTCCCCTGCAAGCGGGGAGCCGAGGGCTTGAACCGGGATCCTTACACTGGTCTTTGTGCTTTGCGCCACATACGCTTAACCTGCTGTGCTACCTTCCGAGTCCCCTTCACCAGGAATTATTAGGCACTGCTACTCTTCCCACCTTTACAACATTTTGAAAGATATTCCCTGTGCTGAGAGACCAAGACACATTCTTCCATTCAATGCCATGCCCCCCTAGCCAGAGACACAGTTCCCCAGCAAAGTGTAGATCTGACCACATGTCCTCAGGAAGAGCCAGCCTGATTCTCAGAACTCTTTGAGTTTAAATATGTTGAAAAGTTAAACATTAATGAATTTTCCCTACTGCCCAAATATTTACCCTTTGCTTTAGAAACCACAGGGAGGAAATAGCAGTTTACAGAGCCTGGGTACATAGCAAAAGATCAGTCACTCTCCAGTGCAGTCTGTCCCCTACTCAAGGCTGAGAAATCCTTCCAACATGACTGTGTCCTTTATAATCTATAACACTTTGGGGAATCTGGAAATTATGTTGCTGCCAAAACACAGAGGGGGGTGAAGAGGCAACATGCCAGATCCTCTTCCAGCAAGCACAGAAGTGCCTTTTCCTCATCCAGCAAGACAATGGGATGAGCTCTTTTGTCACTAATGTTTCGCTCTCCTCACCTACTTTGTAAACACAGCATGGGTGACTTTGCTTCTTATCAGCTGCAAACTGAATCTGCCTTTGTTGAGTCACTGTCAGTCAGTGGGCTTTCTGTTCAGACATTCACTGAGATACCCAACCGGAAAAAATAATGATAATAAAGACAGACGTTCATTTTTTCCCTGGTAATATCAGGGAAAATAAAGGCAGAGCAAAAAACAAAAGGGACACTTCTAACCTATAGTTCATTTACTCTGCCAGAAAAAAAAATGAGATTAAAAACCAAGGAAGGTCAAAGCTATTAACATGTGGATCAGAGGGCATTGTGCCTGTTCAGATCTAGTTAAACTGGGCTTTTGCCATTACCCAGTTTGTTTCCAACATGTCATGTAAACACTAACATCAGCTAAAGCCTGGGTGGTCTCAGGATCCACATAGACAGCTCAAAGGCCATCTTTATCTTTGATTAACAGCAAAACACACAATTCTTTGTAGACCAATTTGAATAGTCAACGAAACTCTTCATTTTTGCTCATACCACTTGACTGTGACATTTCCAAATGGACTATAATTTGACTTCCCTTTAGAATCCTGCTGCTCTGCATATTTCAAGTGTGTGACTGGCAGCCTCCTTGCACACCAGGCAACCTGCAGGGCCAGCACATTAGATGTGACAAAGGATGCCCTTGGTCATCAGTGGAGATGAAGGAAACTGGAGTGCCAGTTCAGAAGATAAAGTTCTTTTGATTAGACTACCGTCAACACACCATGAAACAATTTCTTCTTTCAGCTCTGATAGACACATCATTCTTTTGCTCTGAAATCCCCCCCCCCAAAATTGTAATTGAATTCTGAGAGCATTTTCTCAACCAAATTCACTTCTTTACTCATACTTCTCTTCCCAATACTGGGCAAACACATCCTGGAAAGGTTCTATGATTCTGAATGTAGGCTTAAAATCTTTAAAAACAATTAAGTGATACTAGCTTTCTACCAATATTGGCACATGGAGAGGAAGATCTTCTCACATCTCCATTCAACTGAATGACCTTTATCTTTCCATCAACATTGGTACATAGAGAGGAAGACCTACTTCTCACACCTCCATGTTTTCTCCACCAACACATACCTCATCCCACAAATACCAATGTTTCTGAAACCTCTTCCCAACAAACCAAACAAGGTACCTTCCTATGTCAGGGGGCTCCTGTTACACTTCAGGGATTCATGTGTGAATGGATCCAGCTTCTGCATGTCCCTTGTCTTTGTCGAAGCACTACCATGAATATTTGCTTATTCCCATTCTTCCTGCTAGAATCTTATCTCCTGAAGGGTTGGATTTTTTTTTCTATCACTAGCACCCAGTGCTGAGAAATGATCATTGAACTAATAATCTTTAAAAGAATATAAACCTTTGGGGAGTCCATGCACCTGGATAAGTGCACAAGGACTCACATTTCAAGCTCTTGGTCTCCACCTGCAGTGGAAGCTTCATGAGCAGCAAAGCAGGGCTGCAGGTATGTCTCTGTCTCTCTCCCTCTCTATCACTCTTTCTATCTCTCCCTCCCCTATCAATTTCACTCTGTTTCTATCCAATAGTAGATAAAGAAAAATATTAAAATAAATAAATAAACATTTCTGAAAACGGTGGCACACCATTGCCAGTGACACCGAAGCTGCTTACATGAAGCAAAGGCAGGCATATTGCAACTGGAGGGGAGCTGTGAGCATTCTTAACAAAGCCTGACATGTTTTACTTGGGGAGGATTACACTATACGTATAGTGCTTACTCAGCCTTGGGTTATTTTTTTAATTTAGTGAAATGTTATTTATTACGTTGATCTTAATGCTCTTGTTTGGGCTATGTTGATTATTCATATTGAATACAACTCCCAGTGAAGGTAGCTTTGAGAAGTGAGGACTCACAAACAACACAGCCAGAGAACTACAGAATTCCACACCTACGGATGTGCTTCTTTTCATTTTAATGTTCACTGCACTGTGTTCTCTGCTTCCTTATGGCCCATCTCTGCCCCCTCAACTTTATCACCTCAGTGCTGGACTCTATATGGAACCTCGCTGGGGATATGGATCCACCTGCCAACGCCCATGTTCAGAGGGGAAGCAATGACAGAAGCCAGACCTTCCACTTTCTGCATCCCACAGTGACCCTGGGTCTATACTCCCAGAGGGATAGAGAATAAGAAAGCTATCAGGGGAGGGGGTGGGATACGGAGTTCTAGTGGTGGGAATCATGTGGAGTTGTACCCCTCTAATCCTATGGTCTTGTCAATATTTCCATTTTTATAAATAAATTAGATCATAGTAATAAGGAGAAGAACACAGAAAAAAAATCAAAAACACTTTCTTGCCCGAGGTACAAAAGGTCTCAAGTTAACTCCCCAGCACAGCCAAGCAAAGCACCCACCTTCTACACTTCCAGGAGAAATGTTAGGGGAAGATGACTACAGAGCTATAAACCCTGACTCTATCAGGACCCAGAAAGAGAAAAGGAAGAAAGGACTTTCAGAAGTAGTGATAGTTGTAGGTATGACGTAGAAAGGAAGAGAAGATGGGACTGTGGAAAAAAATTACACACACACACACACACACACACACACACACACACACACACATATATATATATATACAGAGAGAGAGAGAGTTATAGAAATAAAAGTCAACCCATATCTGTGATCTTGGAAGAACTACTGCAGTTTCCAATGGAGGGGATGGGGGGCACAGAACACTGATGACAAAGGGGTGGAATTATATACCTTTTATCTCATAATTTGTAATTCAACATTGAATCACTAACAAAATTTATAAAAGAAGCAAAAAGCAAAAATAATTTTTTATCTCAATCATGTTTTGTTCTCTAAAATGTTTTCATAAATAAATGTAATTTCTTCATTTAATTATTCACTTATTTTTAGTCTTTGTAAAACTGAAAGTGTTCCTTGTTTCCCACTGAATCTGCTTTTAGTTATGTTTTTTATATATTTTGTATTTTTAATTGTAAATTATATTTGACTAAAGTTAATATATATATGACTCTTGAAATGCCTAAAAATTTCTCTTTAGAAAATTTACAGTTGATATTTCTTGGTATCTGGGACTATACCACAATTTAAATCATACTTTTAAATTGTCCCGTTAAGAGGCTGCCTGAGGCTCCAAGTCTCATGTTCAATCCCCAGCACCACAATAAACTGGAAGTAACCAGTGCTCTAATACCCCTTTCTCCTTCTGTATCTTTCTCTCTATGCATTTCCTTCACAAAGATAAATATATATTTTAAAATGATTGAAAATTTCCCAGCTATGACTTTGTTTATAAGGTAGCACACGTTCAAATTCCTGCTTTGTCTGAAGTGGGATGCAGACAGATCTTAATCATCTTCAGAAGCTGTGAGAGTTTGTAGCTCACTGTTCACAGTCTGTAGGCTTTTATGTGTCAGAGACTCAAACACATGCGTCCACTGGACCGAGCTCCCCAGGACCCCTGCGAGAAGCTAAGAGTTACCCTCTTTCTGCGCGTCACGATTAGCCTCCAGCTTGAAAGTGCCAACGTTTCCCTTGGCTCCCACAGGGAGGCGCCAACTTTGACATCAGTGCTGCCAGCTTGTGCACCTCTCCTCTCCTTTCAGTTTCCTGCTTCCCTGGGTGTTTCTTAACTTTCTTGTGAACTTTCGTTGCACTGTGCAGAGTAGCTGAGTGCTGTAGTTTCCTGCAGGCTTTTGTGCAGTGTCTTGTCGCTGATTCCACCAGAATTACTTATGTGGGACACGGCCATTTTAAAACATTAATTATGCCCATGGGTATTTTCAATTTTTATATTTTGAGCACTAAAACGGCGATTATTTACATTTTGAATAGTGTTTGATAGATGCTTAGTATATCTAATTAATCAAATTCCTTATGTCTCTATTCATTCTTTCTACTTGATTAGTCAGGATATGAGAACATTCTGTTAATTTCTCCTACTATAAACATCTCCGTATATCACTGAATGAAGCCCTTGTCATTTGTGTTTTATATATGCAATGCCATTTTCTTTACTATATAGAACTTCACTGTAAATCCATCCTTTATCAAAACAAACTATATATATGTAAGCCTCATGGTGCTTACTGCTTTCTGTGCTAAAGGCAAGGATTGATGGGGGGAGGGACAAAAAAGAAAGTTTTCTTCATGCTGAATCAAGAAAAAAAAACATTGAAAATATCTCTGGAATAAAAGTTCAGCCTTATGCTTCTTCATTTCTAGACTGAATGGTCTCAGGAAATGTCTAGAGCGGCCCTGAGATGGGTCAAGAACGAGGCCCCATTTCTGGCTGTGACTGCACTGCATATGCACATGCTCTCCCCCACAGAAGCTGGGCAACGCAGTCTGTTTGGTAGGGTGCATTGGGGTATAAAGCAAGCACAGACAATACAACCAAAGATATTTAGCTCGATAAATCAGTCTGTCTCTGAATGCTCCTGTAAGAAGTAGAAAACTGTATATTAAATGTGCATTATGTTCTCAAAAGCTTTATCTACCAACTGAGGAAGATGGGTCCTGAAATTGTTACAACCTGGAATGTTCCTACTCATGACCACAGAATGCAAGTTCAGACATACAGTGATATAGAGGTTACATAGGCTCCTATGCTGAATATAGGCCCCTGTCCTATTTTATTTCTGAGAGAGATTCAGAGAGAAATATATACAGAGAGGAACACCAGAACACTGCTCAGCTCTGGCTTATGGTGGTGCAGGTGATTGAACCTGGGACTTAGGAGCCTCAAACATGAGAGTCTGTTTGCATAACCATTATGCTGTCTCCTCCACCCAAAATTGATGATAAAGCATATTTTGAGAGTCTGAACATTAGTAAGTGAAGTTCGATGAGAAAATAGATCATGGGAAAGGGGTGTCTGGGAATCATCAAGTGTACAGATATTGCTGCTATGTGGATTTTCCAGGGTGTTTCTTTGCCACCAGAATTCTAATTTTGACAACCATTGCTGTATACTTACTCCAGCATGAGGCCAAGATGTTTGAAATTCTAGACTATCCCCATACTGAGGGTCATATTCTAGAGCCCAGAGTTTCTGGCATGGGCATCTGACATTGGTATGTTTCTCAATTCTCTGCTTAAGAATCCTCACGTGAGAAAGTCCAGCATCCTAAACACTATGATGATGACAGGTTAATAAAGAGACAGCAATATGCTTTGTTCTTCGTAGTACTTTTATATTAAAATTTATGTATTCTTTCCAACGTGAATTATGAACTCTCGGATACCCTATGACAGGAAGGAAGGAGGGCTATAGGGTAGCAGAGTGAAGGTTACTCTCCTGTGGCGGCCTTGTCTCCAGGCATTGACTTGACTTGAGTCCTCTAGCATTAGTTTGTGAATTCTACTTGAATTAAGAGTGGAATCAAGCACAGCCCCATTTTAGTAGCTTTGAACAAGTCACTGACATTTTTATGTCTGAGCTGAGCTACATACATCTCTATAATAGCAGGGTTTTGTAAAATGTGTCCCAATTTCATAAAGCTTTGATGGTTTTACATGAATTAAATAATTTCAGAGACCATTGGCTGCTAGAGGTGTTCTCCAATGACCACCAAAACATTATCTTAAAAAGTAGATGGAGGGTTGACAAAATATTGCCTGCCTGCTTTGATACACAACACACACACACACACACTCACTCACATACTCACACTGTGTACACACAAACTAACACATACAAACTCACTCTCTCTCTCACACACACAAACTCACTCTCACACACACTCATACATACAAACTCACTTTCAATCACACTCACTCACATACACTTTGTACACACACACACTCACATACTCTCTCACACACAGGATCACTGTCACACACACTCACTCACACACTTTCTGTGTGCACACTCACTGCCTGACTCAAGCCCAGTCCCACTTCACTAGAGGAAGAAGTGTCAGTATTATGGTGTCTTTTTCCTATTCTCTGTCTCAATTTCTCTCTATCTAAAAAGCAAACAACAAAAAAAAATTGGCTCAGAGTAGTGAAGCCCCATTTACAATAACAACAAAAATGTGCATTGTGTCAAATACCCATTGTGGCATAAAATTATGAGTGAGAAGAGGTAGTTCATAAAAGGATCAATATGCACAAATGTTAGCTTTCTTTGTTGCTAACATAGTGCAGGGTATATAATTTGTTGGCCAAGCACAAAATAAAAATGCAGGGTTTCTTGCTCAAGGAGCAGGAAAGAAATTGTTTCCCTTTATTTGACTGTCTCTTTATTAACCTGTAATCATCCTAGTGTTTAGGATGCTGGACTTTCTCACGTGAGGATTCTTAAGCAGAGAATTGAGAAACATACCAATGTCAGATGCCCATGCCAGAAACTCTGGGCTCTAGAATATGACCCTCAGTATGGGGATAGTCTAGAATTTCAAACATCTTGGCCTCATGCTGGAGTAAGTATACAGCAATGGTTGTCAAAATTAGAATTCTGGTGGCAAAGAAACACCCTGGAAAATCCACATAGCAGCAATATCTGTACACTTGATGATTCCCAGACACCCCTTTCCCATGATCTATTTTCTCATCGAACTTCACTTACTAATGTTCAGACTCTCAAAATATGCTTTATCATCAATTTTGGG
The DNA here is from genome assembly GCF_950295315.1 of Erinaceus europaeus. NCBI lineage: Eukaryota > Metazoa > Chordata > Mammalia > Eulipotyphla > Erinaceidae > Erinaceus > Erinaceus europaeus. Next base: position 666,603 of record NC_080165.1, on the reverse strand, counting down.
TGGAGGAGACAGCATAATGGTTATGCAAACAGACTCTCATGTTTGAGGCTCCTAAGTCCCAGGTTCAATCACCTGCACCACCATAAGCCAGAGCTGAGCAGTGTTCTGGTGTTCCTCTCTGTATATATTTCTCTCTGAATCTCTCTCAGAAATAAAATAGGACAGGGGCCTATATTCAGCATAGGAGCCTATGTAACCTCTATATCACTGTATGTCTGAACTTGCATTCTGTGGTCATGAGTAGGAACATTCCAGGTTGTAACAATTTCAGGACCCATCTTCCTCAGTTGGTAGACAGAGTATGTTATTCAACCCCCTTCAGAAGATGGAACATTCTCTACCATTGTAGATCCACACTGAGGACAAGGTCCTATGGGGGCCCCAAAGAGGTCCATTATGTTGTTCCTGATGGAGATGACCAGTGATAATGGAGAGAGGGATCTATTTAAGGTCTAGGCTCATTGTGTCTGTGTGGGAATCCCGACTAGGGGCCCAGCTTATGAGATGGCCTGATAGTGACTAAAGAGTCATCGATAAAGTCTGCCAGTCTCTTGCCCTTATTCAGCTTTTGTAGTCCTTATTTTGATAAGGTTAGCTTTGGAGTGAGTGGGGGAAGTATAATAGGAAGTAGGTGAGGAGGGTACCTAGGCCTAAGTAGAAACTATTTAATTAGGTACTTTGTGGTGTCTTTTTAGGTCTTTCTACTTGCTTGCTTCATTTATTGACTCACTGCAAACTATTGTGCACTTTTGCTTTAAGGTATATATTTTGCCCTAAGTTATGGATACATGTGAACATCTGTCCTATCTCATGGGACCTGGTCTATATCTAGGTTTTGAGGCTTTATTAGGAAGTGGACTACCTGAAATAGAATTAAGGAATCCTATGAGAAAGGGAAGGTCTCACCGGAGTAATGATGCTGCAAGGTTGACATTACATAGCTGAAGTCTCTGGACACAGTCTGAAGTGAAGCATGCAGAGGTGGTACTCATTGCATTGAATAGATTGGGATCAGAAGATGCAATATCAGTTTGTATGAATTGAGAGAAGCATGCAGGAAAGTGAGGCCCACACTAGAGGTTCCAGGCCTGGGGCGGGGGTGGAGAATACGGACTTTATAGAAGAAGTGGGAGGTTTCTGCTGTCTTAAGGTTTAAAAAGGCAATAGGTAATCCTTGCTATAATCAAATTATTTGGCAATTCGGTTGACTTTCAAAAATCCCATTGTTAGGATTTTCTGTATAATACACGACCTCACCATAATTTTTCCTTTGATGATATATATATATATATATATATGTCTGTATATATGATATATATATATATATATATCTGTATCTTATAAAGTAATGCCACTGGTTATTTCTGTTTTCCTGGTCTAAGCTTTTAGGAAAGTTAGCATTTCAGAGACCAGCCTACCATTTGTGCATTAAAAAGTTTCAGATATTCAATTAATTTTTCCCTCTCATATTAATAAAATAGTGATTTATATGACTACAAGTTAATAGGAGTGTATATAAACATCATCTCTAATCAGGGGATACACTGGTGGTCACTAGGTAGTGATTAGATGCCATTTCAACTTTTTAAATAATCAGAAGCAAGACAAAAATGTTGGACAGAAATTGGGGTAACACAAATTCTCTATCCCTGGAGGTAGGATGTAAGTCACCACTACTGATGATATCCAGTTTCACCACTTTGATTGTATGTGCATTTTATTTTGATTATATGTCCACAATCTATAAATCCTACTTCTAAGTCTTCTGTTCTATTGCACTTGTGCATGTGTGAGCCAGGACACATGTACTAAGATTATTTATTGTAGATTTGATTACAGTAGTAGACAATGGAAACTGCTAAAATCTTCTACGTATTTGATGAACTTTCTTTACCCTCTGCTCCAGAATTTGTGCTTTGTCTCTACAAAGTGAATAGTTGAAATCAACTTTTTTTCCTTTTTATATTTGCTTCTTAAAGGATACTATGCTATAAAGTTGTATGGGCTTCAGTTATAAATAACTAGAAACCAACATGTGTATCCACTTTGCTCCAACTTACCCTCCACAGCACAGACCCGCCATTCTCCCTTTCCTCCTGGGACCCACTGTTACTATTCATATGGTCTGAAAGATTATTGCTGCTTCTTAAGCTTTCTGTGTGTTTGTTCTCTCTAAATACAACATAAGAATGGAATCACACAGTGTCCTTCTCTTTCCGGCATGTTTCACCTAGCACAAAACCCTCTAGGTCTGTTCACATTTCAAATGACAGGATTTATTTCATTATCCTTATTAGACACACACACACACACACACACACTCCACTGTGTTTCATTACCACACATATTTTTACTCACTTAGCTGTCATTTGTGCACTTAGCTTCTTTCCAGTTTTTAACTGTTGTAAATATTGCTATACTAAACATGAGAGTGTATTTGAGTTAGTGTTTATGTATTTAGAATAAGTATCTTTTTCAGATAGTAGTTGGGAGTGGCATAATTGGGTCATGTACAATCTCTACTTTTCATTCTCTGAGGAAGCGCAGAACAACTTCCCATAGTGGTTGTACCAAGTACTAGTACCACCAATAGTGTATGAGTGTTCCTTTTTTTCCAAATCCTCTGCAGCATTTCTTGCATTTTTAGACTCACATTTTAATATTCTTTCTCAAATGAGAAAGATCTTTACCAAGCTAGTGTTTATACTCACCTCATGAACACCTCAAGAATATTTAGTCCAAGAATACAGGTCCAAGAAGGATTCAGAGGACCTAGTAGGGGTTGTATTGTTATTTGGGAAACTGGGGAATGTTATGCATGTACAAACTACTGTACTTACTGTTGAATGTAAAACATTAATTCCCCAATAAAAAAAAACATAAAAAAGCAAAAAAAAAAAAAAAAAAGAATATTTAGTCCTTTAGTGCTGCTCTCTTGGGCCCACTTTCCTTATTACTGTTATCTATTGTTTTGAATTTGCTTTGTTTTTATCTCACTCGGCAGACTTCAGTTAGAGGAGGCTGAAGGAATGAATTAACACCACCCCAATGGCTAGGGATGCATAACATAGTAGAGAATCAAACTGGTATTAATTAAATCTGGAAATTGCACTAAGATGTCTTCCTTGTTGAACTAGACTCTCAGATAAGATAAGAAGGAAGTACAGATCTATGGAGATGGTGCACTTTGCTCACATCACAGGGAAAGAAAATGGCCTAGGCTCTCCCTGAGCCTGGAGGACATTAGTTTAACCCTCCTTCTATGCAGAATAGATATGGCTGCCAGATTATCTCTGAGGAAACACCACGTACCTGAACCTGAGTGCTGTTGCAGTCACTCCTGCCGCTGAACTGCTGTGTTAGTCCACAAATGATAGCGCTAAGATCCACCCTTCCATCCACTCAGCTGGTTTCCTCTTGCCACGCTGCTTTTTTCTTGGCTGCCATAATGTTAGTTTAAGAAGGAAACACACAGCCAATTGAAAGGTAATAATAAAGAACTACATGTTTTTTGTATATGCAAAAGAGATTCAATAATACCCAGTTCTATTATCATAAAATTTATTTTCTGGCAATAAGCCCAGACTGCTTTCTTTACCTTCAAAAGTGCAGACATTGTGATTTAGAGAACTATATGTAAGTAAAGTATTTGTACAGTGTGATCTAAACTACAAACTATTTCCATTCAGGAGTCGGGAGATGACACACCAGAGTGACACTTGATCACATACAAGGACTTGGGATTCAACTCCCAGCCACCATGTGGGGCCACCTGCACAGGGCTCATTTCACACCTGTGCACATGGCTTGCATACTTCACAAAAGGTGAAGCATATTATGATGCCTCTTACCTTTCTCTTACAAGATAGAAAAAGAGAGGGAGGAAGAGAGGAAGGGTGGATGGAAGGGAGGAAAGAGGAAGAAAAAAAGGAAGAAAGAACATAGAAGAAAGGAAGAAATAAAGGGAAAAAGGAAGGAAGAAAAGAGGAATGAGAGAATAGAAAAAATAAAGAATAAACAAAGGAAGTTACAGAAAGATAGGAAAGAAAAGAAGGATGGAAGGAAGGGAAGAAAGAAGGAACAAAGGAATAAAGAAATGGAATGAAGGAAAGAAGAAAGGGAGAGAAAGAAAGAGAAAAAAGGGGGAGTCAGGCAGTATTACAGCAGGTTAAGTGCAGGTGGAGCAGAGCACAAGGACCAGAGTAAGGATCCCGGTTCGAGCCCCTGGCTCCCCACCTGCAGGGGAGTCGCTTCACAGGCGGTGAAGCAGGTCTGCAGGTGTCTGTCTTTCTCTCCCCTCTCTGTCTTCCCCTCCTCTCTCCATGTATCTCTGTCCTATCCAACAATGATGATATCAATAATAACTACTGTTGGTCTGCTTCTAATTCTGCTTCTAAAAACCCCTTCTGTTTCATTTGGTTTAATCCCCCCTGCTTAACACCGTTTCTATTTACATAACCGCTGTTAACAAGCACCACCCTCCCTCCAGGGCATTGGTGGTTCAGTGGTAGAATTCTCGCCTGCTCCACCCGCTCTCCTTGTCACACCGTGATTTTTACCAGTCACTTTTCTCTCCACCCTCTCTACATCACATCCTGTTTACACCCTACTTGGCAAGTATATTAGTTTTAGTTTAGCTTAGCTTGGTTTAGATTGTGCTGCGTTCTACATGAATCAAGACATGAATAAAGAGATAATGCATACAGCTCAGCCATGAGTCCCTGGTCGCCTGTCTCCCATCAGTGAAGGTCAGCCCGGCAAACTACAACAATAAAACAACCAGGGCAACAAAAGGGAATAAATAATTTTTTTTAAAAAAATAGTCTTTAAGAAAGAGGAAAAAAAAGGAAATATCTACTGGGAACAGAGTACGCTGGAAGCACAGAGTCCCAGCGACAACTCTTACAAAAATGAATTATTTAACTAAATAAGTCTAAAACTGTTCACACTTATAAGTAAGCAAGGAGAACCTATGTTTTCCTATAGGCTGGATGAAACAAAAAGAGGAGAGGAAGGATACACTGCCTCTGTCAAATAACCAAGAAGCAGAAGGGAGTGGAGAGGGCAGTGCATTCACCAGGATCTCTGCTGGACAGACCAGTAGATGCAGAGGAGCTTGAATAACAGCTTAGTATGGTCATCAGGATCAAGAAGCCCTGGGCTCTGCTGTCTACTATTAAGGCGACCAAGAATCCCCATGGGAAGGTCCCAAGAGTGGAGGCTGATGAAGAAAGTCTCTTTTCAAAACCTAGGGTCCAAGATTAAGCACCAGGAAGGTCTGACTGAATGCAGAAGATGAGAATTAGCTCAGACACAGGGGGCACTGCATGTCATCTTCCAGCAATGTGTTGATTCAGAGGCCAGTCTCTTCCAGAACAGCCTTCACAAGCTACCCTGAAATGTGTATGTATGTCTAACATGCAGGTATCCCACAGGCCACCCAAGCTGGAATAGCCCTGGCGTGTGGTGCCCCTAGAACAGGACAGATAATGTGCTATACTCATCCCGCTTCACCCTGCTAGTTTATGGAACCACTATAATTTTCCAACCTTACAGACCAGGCAAGAGGCAACAGACATCTAGAGTAGCACTGCACATATGTTGAGTGGTAGAACAGGAAGCCAAGCTAATGGATGATTGAAGCCAAAGCACCTGCTCTTCCTGCCCATTCCTGTTATGACCTTAGCAACACACACACAGACACTCAGAAACACACACACACAGATACACATGCACAGACACACACACACACACACACACACACACACACAAATACACACACATGCACAGACACACACACAGACACTCAGAAACACACACACACAGACACACACATGCACAAACACACACACACAAATACACACACATGCACAGACACACACACACAGACACTCAGAAACACACACACACAGACACACACATGCACAAACACACACACAAATACACACACATGCACAGACACACACACAGACACTCAGAAACACACACACACACAGACACACATGCACAGACACACACTCACACACATACACACACACATGCACAGACACACACTCACACACATACACACACACATGCACAGACACACACAGAGACACTCAGAAACACACACACAGACACACACATGCACAAACACACACACAAATACACACACATGCACAGACACACACACAGACACTCAGAAACACACACACAGACACACATGCACAGACACACACTCACACACATACATACACACATGCACAGACACACACACACAGACACTCAGAAACACACACACATGCACAGACACACACACAGACACTCAGAAACACACACACAGACACACACATGCACAAACACACACACATGCACAGACACACAGACACTCAGAAACACACACACAGACACACACATGCACAAACACACACACATACACACATGCACAGACACACACACAGACACTCAGAAACACACACACTCACACAGAGACACAGACACACACAGACACACACAGACACACACACACACACACACACACACACACGCACATTTTCTCTTCCCTAGGATGTGGAAAAAGTTTCCTGCGTTTTGCTCAACTTTCTCAAATATCCAAGCATCCCAAGTTGGTTGGTTTTATCAGGTAAGAGGCAACCCTGTCCTTACAGACAGGAATTGAGTACCCAGGGACCACTTGGGGGCTGGGGTGGGGGTCAGCTTAGTGCAGGAGCTGCTGGCTGTAGGACCCAAAGGGGAGAAGCCAGTGCAGAAGCAGAAGGGCCCCAAACATAGAAACATGGATTTTACTCCTTCAAACCTTTACCTTCAGTCCTTTTTTCTACTTTTTAAAATTGCTTTCTCTTCACAAAGGCCTCACAACTGCATACCAACATTTTCGGGTAGACAATAAGAGGCAGAGACAGAGAGTGAGAGGAGAGAACCAATGTAAACCAAAGCCCTGCAGGAAGGCTGAACGCGGAGCTGGGTCAGCATGGCAGAGCGAGCTCCCAGGTGAGTCGCCTGCCAGTCCTGACACCTAGTTTTAGCACTTGTCCCGTCTGCCTGCTGTTCTCTCCAGCACTGCCACTCCACCCCTTGCCCATCCACACACAGACATCAAGGCCATGCTTACAACTCCTCTAACAAGTCCAACAGCAGAAAACTCTCAAAGTGAGCCCAAGACCTCTGTCCCCTCTCACCGTCACTCGTCCTATTTAGATCATCCAAAGGATGGCAACAAACAAAATAAACCCTGTTTCATATTTGGATTTTCAGCAAAGTGTAGGAAATACCTGAGCCATTTCTTTGTCCTATAGAGGGAAATATATTTTCCATGACCTATCTATCTGGAATCACAAAGGTAAAATGAAACTTCAAACTACTTCCCTTCAGATTCAGAAATGGTGAGCAATTGGACATCATGCACCCCCCCTCCCCACTGTCCACCAGAAGACTCTATCTATCAGAAGCTATTCTTGCAATGTTATACCTCTCATACTGTGGGAAGTTGTTTGAGGTAGAAGACAGCTGCAATAACGGGACTGTGTTTCCAAAAAGAGCTGGCAGAAAGGCCACACTGTAAATGAAAAGCATCATAAAAGGAGCATTACCACTGTCAGAAAACAGCGAGACAGCTCAGATCACTCAGTGCAAGCTATTTCCATAGTCCCCTAATTCCACTTTTAAAATAAAATGCATCTCTAAGAGAAGAGCTCACACCAAGTTGGGAGGAAGCCAAAGCACTCCAGTTTATAGACAACCTCAAACCTTAAGTGATAAAACCCATCCATTCATCCATCCATCCATTCACTCATTCACTCACTCAAGAGCCTAGTTGAGTACCTGCTCTGTATAGAGGTGTGCACATTATGGTGAGAGTCACTTCTCACACTGCATTTTATACTAAGATGAGGACAATAATATTTGTGTACAAAGCACCCAAGTCAAGAATAATAAGCTACGTGAGCTGAGACCAAAAGGGACTCAGGTTATACAGGATCTGGTGATAAATATAAATACATATTTGGACCCTGGGTCAGGTGAATGGAGGTAAATAGTTCATTTTATCCTGATTTTTTTCAGGAATGAGAGATGCTCTCTGCCCTAATCCAACTTTCTAGCCTTTTTCTCCATTCTGACACCATTTTCCTAGACAATAGTTTTATCCATCATGCTATCTATCAAATGCAAGTAAAATTACCATAGTTGTGGGCCCCTAAAAATGGACTTCGTAGCTTTCCTCCACCCTAAGATCCCTAATTTTTTCTGTTCTGCTCCTGCTTTTCAGTTCCTGTTCATTAACCATTTTGCCTCACTTCATATCCTGCCACCTTCCAGATGCCAAGTTGCAGATGCTGCCCTGATGCCACACTAACTTCCCTGGGCAGATGCCCTCACCCATGTGTCCTGGAGCCTCCCCTCCCCAGAGCTCTGCCCCACTAGGGACAGACAGAGACAGGTTGGGGGTGTGGATCCACCTGCCAACACCCATGTCCAGCAGAGAAGCAGTTACAAAAGCCAGACCTTCCACCTTCTGCAGCCCAAAAACCAATTTTATCCATACTCCCAGTGGGGAAGAAGTGATAGGAGGAAGAGGGTAAGAAGGCTCTGAACTCCAGCTCCCTCAGGTCCCAGAGAGAAAGGGTGAAGAGGGGAGAGATGTCTGGTGTAGTAATAAGGTTATGTGTGTCTTGGAGGGGAAGAGAGTTAGATCTGGAAGGAAAGGGGGACAGTACAAGTATAGACAGGGAGTTGTAGAGATGGTCATGTCTGCAGCCTTGGGAGAGCCCTGCTGCTTACAGTGGAGGGACCTGGGATTCAGAGCTCTGTGGAGGGATCAGTGTGGAATTACACCCCTGTTGACATGTCACTTTGTAAATCAATATTAAATCACTAATAAAATTAAATAAAGGAAAAAATAATAGGCTAGATATTCCAATAGGAAAGTAAGCAAGGTGAGATAGGAATGAGAAGTTCCAGCTTCTGACTGAAAGGGATTTTGGGAGGCTTCATGGAAGAAGTGTTATTTAGGGCAAATCTTGTAGGATATGAACAACAAAAACATACTTGGCAGGTGACAGTGTGTGAAAAGGCAGAGAAACACAGTGCACTACCAGAAAAGCAAACAAGTCCACTCATCAGGAGACAGAAAAGAATATGGAGGTAAAATCCCAACAGACGGGGGAGGGCATCACCATGGAGAGTGTCAAAACTGCTTCTGCTATCCTGTCCAGTAAATCGCCTGCCCAAAGCACAGGCCAGGCAGTTTTGTTTTATTCTGGTTTTGCCTCTAGGGTTATCACTGGGCCTTGCTGCTAGGGCTCAGTGCTTGCACTAGGAACCCACTGCTCCTGATGACCATCTTTTTTCCATGGAACAGAGATGGAGAAAGATGGACACCTGCAGACTTGCTTCACTGTTTGTAAAGTGACCGCCTTGTAGGTGGGGGGGCAGGGGCTCAAACCAAGATCCTTGAGCTTGAGTTTATGTTTTGCAATGTGTGCTTAACCCTGTGAGCCACCACCCAGCCCCTAGGTCATGGAGTTTTATGAGCTACTTTGAGATGTCTGCTTCTCAGAGCAGAGGATAGAGAATTCAGATGGAACATAGTCACAGAGTAGCTATGAAAATATCCTTTGTCTCAGTTGTCCAGGTGCTCAAAGTGAGCTCTTCTAGATGAAAAGAAATAAGCAAGGGGGGGGGGGGGTCACTGGTATCTGTCGTGCACACCTCTTTCCTTCCTGGCCTCTCTTCATGCTCTTTGTCTCCTTTCCCCTTTGTGACATTCCTAATACCAGGTATATTTCAGATCACCCACATCTTGATGATAAAGCAAGGATCAAAGAAACCAGACATCCAGATAGGGAGCACAGGTCTCCAAATGATTCATTTTCCAGAACTTAGACCATCAATGCTTCCCTAAGCTATTATCCTACTTGGTGCTCCCTGAGCTATTGGCTAACAAATGTTGCCATTTCTGCAATCAGAAATACTCTTCAAGGGTAATTTTACATGGCACTTGTTCTGTCAGTGCGTGTGAACACTACTTTAGATAGCAGTATCACTTGTAAAAAAATTGCAAAATGAGATCTCAACTGGAACTCACTAAGCAGGCAAGTGCAAACAATCTTTTTCTTTCTTTTTATCTTTTTTTACTGGACATCACAGTAAAAACTAACCACCTTTCCATGCACCCAAATGAATGTGTCAATGGCAGCACTGTGGTGTGCAGCCTCAGAACAAACCTGCCAAGAAAGAGTGCTCTGACACATCTGTCTGTGACACGACCATGGTGGCAGCAGTGGTGAGGGGCATGAGACATCACCCTGAGACACGAGAGATCTAGGAAATGGTGGGTTATTGATCATTCGTGTTTGCCTCAGTGAGTGAGTTTCTTCATTAAGATATAAATTTAAGTGCTAAGCATGCACACCATTGATGTTTACCCCAGATACCTCATTCTCACCTCAGCACTGCTCCAGTTATAAGCTAGCAAATAGCAAAGACCATGTCTCCTCAGATAGATGCATGTTGAGGGAGGTTAAAAGTAGATATCAAGGCAATAACCAAATAACTCACCTGGGCATGGTTGGTTACAGCATTGCTTCCTTCCTTCCTTCCTTCTTTCCTTCCTTCCTTCCTTCCTTCCTTCCTCCCTCCATCCCTCTTTCCCTCCTTCCTTCCTTTCTTTTTTTCTCTTTTTTTTTTCCTTGCGCCCAGGGTTATTGCTGGAGCTCGGTGCCTGCACTATGAACCCACTGCTCCTGGAGGCCATTTTTTTTTCCATTTTTGTTGCCTTTGTTGTTATTGTTGACATTGCTGTTGTTGTTGTTGGACAGGAAACAGAGAAATGGAGAGAGAAGGGGAGACAGAGAGGTGGAGAGAAAGACAGACACCTGAAGACCTGTGAGGTGACCCCCTCCCCCCCCCCCCCCCCGCAGGTGAGGAGTCCGGGGCTCCAACAGGGATCCTTACCCTAGTCCTTGCACTTTACACCATGTGCGCTTAATCCACTGCGCTACTGCCCACCCCGCTTATAGCATTTCTGTGTCTATCTGAAATAGCCAGAGAGAGAACCAAAAGCAGGAAGAATCAGAAATGAAATTTCTCCAGTGCTGTGTGCATTGGGAAGAGAGCAGGGATCACACACATGGTCGGTGGGAATGCTTGTTTTATCTATTATACAACATCTTAGAAGCAGCTGAGATAGACACTTGATTGCAAAGTACCTACTTGCATCCTGAGTGTAAGAGGACTGCAGAGGGGTAGGGTGGCACTTCCAACCCAGCATGACCAGGGATCCCAAGGAAGTGTTCTCAGATAAAAATAGTATACATATAAATTTCAACAAAGTATTTTCAAGTACTTAACCTGAACCACACATGTTTTTCCGGTCAATAACCCTGCCCCCAAAAAGTAAGAGGGAAAAAATACAGGAAACTTCAAGTCTCTACCTAGGTTAACATACCAGAACATAGTAGTTTTGAAACTTCTTTCTGTTTAATCTTCTTCTAGCGTTTGCCCTTCTTCCATAGCCAGTCAACAGCGTCAGGTTGAGCCTGATGTCAAGTTTCGAGACCTCCTTTGAATCTGGAGAGGTGGCAGTCGTTGACTATGTGGGTCATAGTCTGTCTGGAGCCGCAGGGGCAGTTCGGGTCGTCTCTGGCTCCCCAGTGATGGAACATAGCGGCTCACCAGCCATGGCCTGTTTGATAGCGATTGAGGAGGGCCCAATCATAACGTGCCAGGTCAAAGCCGGGTTGACGCTCGCAGGGGTCTGTGATGAGGTGTTTGTTCTTTACCTCAGCTGACTGCCAACTCTCACATTTGCATTTCAGGAGCATCTTGGGGTTCAATAAAGTCAATACAGCAGAGATGATTCTGAAGCCAACCCTTCTCCCTCCCTGGAAGCTCCTTTTGCTTTCAGTTCTAAGATGTGGCTTCTGTACTCAAGGTCGCCCATCATAGAATATGCTTCATCCTACATGAAAGTCTTGGCTTGAAGACCAACTACAAGGAATTCACTGTGGATTAATAGTATTAATAGTCAAGACTGTGTACAGAAAATCATTCTCTCAAAACTATTCCAACAGGCTGCTAAAACCAGAAACAATTAAATTCCATAAATTCCTTAGCTGTCCACTAGCCCTGGTAACTGTATAAAGGATGATTAAAACTGAAGGTGTGGAAAAGACTCTGAGTGGGGTATATTTTCAGCTCCTAGTGCATGATGGTGGAGGAAGACCTCGAATAAGACTGGAAACCACTAACCTTCTTCCTCCAATGAAAATATAATTAAATTAAATTAAAGTAAAGTAAAACTGAAGGTGTTCTCATGACCTGTTAAAAAGACTGCCAAAGGCAATGGATATAAAGCCATGTAGGGATCAGATTTATGAGAAGTAATGATATTAGGCTAAAACACATGAGACTGAATTCCAGAAATGGCTCTGGATGTAGCAGGAGACAGGAAAGACTGGCCACTCAGCCCTCCTGGGCCAAGACCTGCACTGACCATTCCATCTACAGTGAAGGAGTTCATAAAGGGTAGAAATCAGGAAAGGAAGGAAAGACATCAAGCACATACTCAAATGAAATATTTGTTTGCAGTGCACACTATGTATAATTGATAATACATAGAGTTCAATTCCATTATAATCGGATCTATTCTTCTGTACTTTTAAATGGCACTGTTTTGGCCTTTTATAACACATAGCTCCTATTAACACTTCTATATCTTGATGCTTATTGTATGTGTTCTGCTTAGTGTATAAGAGTGTTATCTGTTCACTATCCCTAGAATAGTACAGGGCACACAGTAAACACTAATCACTTGCTTGATGAATGAGGAAATCAATGGATGGATGGATGGATGGATGAAGCTGAGCAAGTAAAACATGGCAGAGTCCCTCCCTCCTCCTCTGCCATGTTAACTCCCCCAACAATGAGCTTTCTTATGGATAGATAAATGGATGGATGGATGGATGGATGGATGGATGGATGGATGGAGCTGAGTAAGTGAAACATGGCGGAGTCCCTCCCTCCTCCTCTGCCATGTTAACGCCCCAAACGATGAGTTTTCCTATGGACAGTCGACAAGGGTATGGCTGCCTGTGAGTGCCAGTAACTCAATCATGACTTTGTGAGTAGGTGACACACTGGGGTTCTGTTGCCATTAGAACAAATTACCATAAATTTAGAGGTTTAAAGTACCAAAAATTTATCTTATAACTTTGTACCTTGAGAACACACATAACAAAATATCCAATTGGTATGGAGAAACTCACTGATGTTATAAGTGGCTTACAGCTAGAGTACAGGTTGTTGACCTCTGTCTCACTCTCCAGTCACCTTCAGACTCTGACAGTCCTCTCTGGGGTGTTTCCTGTGCTACACATGTAGTATCACTTTCTACAAGTGTCATGTTGAGAACAAAATAAAAAATAACTGGTAGCCACTGATGTTCAGTAGACATTGAGGAGAGAGTGAAGAGCAGAGTCATAGAAGAAGAAGAAAACAGAAACCAAAAAAGTTAAGTGTCAGGGAAGCCAAGGGAGAAGTTAAGGAAGGAAGAGTGGAGGCAGCAGAGCAGCCAAGAATGAGCTAAGGAAAGGCCACTGGTTCTATAACTGCAGACATTCATTTTGCATGTCAAGCAAACAGCAGATTTGAAAAGGAAGTGCTGGGCTAAGGGAACTAGAAAAAAGGTCAACTTGATGCCTGAAGAAACAAAGGAATGTTAAGAGGGATCAGGAAAGCCCTACTAGGGAGGCCTAAAAGTTATGGCTATCTCCAACCAGCAGTAACAACTGAAAGAAGTCATTTACATAACTGAAGCGGCTTATTAAGCCAACCATAACTGTCAACATTTGCTTAAATATCTCAAAACAAAAAGGAATGAGAGGCAGGAGCTTAAGATAAATGAAAAATAATCCAATTCATAATCAGAGGGAAATGCCAAGAGCCCAGAGAACATCTATGTGTGGGATTTTGTTTCAAGACCCCACATTTAATGAGCTGAAATTAAGAACCACTGCATTCAACAAAATGAAATGAAGAATTTCTTTTTATTGGGATATTTTCATTTTACTTAAAAAAAGAAGATAAGAAGAAATCACCCTTAACTTGCACAGGCTCTGGAGAAGCCAGTATTTCTTGTGCCATTAAGATAAGCTTTGTGAGGAGGTAGGAGGACAATGAAGTTGTTCCTGACCACCCCACTCTTCACCTCTGTGCAGATGGGGTAGGGCCATTCACTAGACTCTGCTTCTTACTCACAGATGGAGGCTTTCCAAGTCTACGTGCGCAAGCAACTGGGTAAGCACGAGATCCACTTTCCTTGATAAACAAGTAATAAGCAAGCAACAACAACAAAATACCCACTTCATATGGACAATGGAGACCTCAGTGCTTAGGAGTCCTGTTTGGATTTGGTTTAGTTGTTCAATGATTTAATGTTGATTTACAAAATTACGAGGTAACTGGAATATAATTCCACACTATTCCCATCATCAGAGTTCTCTGTCCCCATTCCCCCTACTGGAAATTGCAGTGGTTCTCCCATGGTCACACATATAGGGTGACTTTTATTTCTATAACTTTTTGTCTATATTTATATGTATTTTCCTATTTTTTTTCAATTTTCTTCCTTTCTAATTCACACTCTTCCTATTACTACTTCCTAATCTTTCCTTTTTTCCTCCTCTCTCTGGGTCCTGATGGAATTGGAGTTCAGAGCCCTCTGGTAATCTTCTCTTATCATCTCTGTCTCTCTGTGTGTCTCTTTCTGTCTCTCTCTCTCTCTCTCTCTCTGGGATAGATCTTTATGGGTGCAGAAGTTGGGAGTTCTGCCTTCTGTAATTGCTTCTCTGGTGGACATGGATGTTGGCAGGTGGATCCATGCCCCCAGCCTGTTTCTATCTCTCCCTTGTAGGGTAGGGCTCTGATGAGGAGAGGTTCCAGGACACACTAGTGAGGTCATCCATCCAGGGAAGTTAGGATGGAATCATAGTAGCATCTTTATTCTTACTTTTTGGTTCCTATCTATTTAATTTTGTTTTATCCTGCCTTCATATCTTACCTCTTAGCATGAGAATTTTTTATACTTAAAAAAATAACTTTATTTATTGGAAATAGCCAGAAATTGAGAGGAAGGGAGAAATAGGGAGAGAGACACCTACAACACTGCTTTAGCACTTGCAAAGTTTTCCCCCACAGGGGGGAACCAGAGGCTTGAATGTGGGTCCTTGTGCATTGTAACATGTGCGCTCCATCAGGTGCGCCTCCACCCGGCCCCAAGCATGGGAATTTTCTAGCCATCTTCAATACCCAGTTGCTTGTCGTTAACTAACACAAAGTAGAAGGCTAAAGACTTTGCATTCAGACATAATGAAGCTCAAGTACTGACTCCAGTACTTACTTTATCACCTTGGATAGGTTTTCAACATCTCCAGACCTCCACTTATCCCATCAAATACTTACTTTAATTGCTCTAAAGAAGAGCTCACATAAGCAAATCCACATGCTGTGTTTTGAACTTTTCCCGGCTGTCTCCTTCATCTTCATCTATTCTCAGTAACTCAGTAACTGTTCCTGCCTCTGTCCACCTCCCACTTGTCTGCCTGCCTTCTTCCTTGGCCCTACCCTGTTTGACATGAGGTTCTTTCTGCAGATTTCCTTGCTATGGTTCCAGGCCACATTTCCGCTCAAGATGCTACAGAACATCGGTCTTCTTGAGTTTGTAAGTGGGTACAAGACACTGAGAGCAGGAGGATAATCAACACCATGCATGACAATGTCTGTTTAATCGGGATGCTGAAGTAGAGCCAGCATCATCCAGCAATGAGAAAACCAACATTAAGTCACCTGAGTAATGGTGGGAAAGGCCGACATGAAATCTTGTATTATCAGGAATGCTGTTGCTTCTACTTTCTGCCTCACAAGTCACTGCTATAAGCAACACACAAAAATGCTAAAACTCCAAAGGTCTCAAATATTGAGGAGAAAAAACTCTCCAGGTAGACAGCACATCCTTCTCTTATAGCTCTGCTCTCCTCACCGTAGCCCAAACTCTCCAAGAGCTCAGCTAAGGCCTTGTGGTGTAAAATTAAAGATAAATCATCTAAAAAGTGTTGTTTTTTTTTTTTTTCACCTTCTTACATTTCAGTGAAAAGCCTTAGAGCTGAAATTGTGAGAATACAACTAAAAGCAGTTGATGAACCTATGACTGGGCTCACTCATTAGTGGGGCAGAATAAAGACCTGTTGAAGAAATGAAACCATATTATTGTTTACATTTTTACTTGTTATAGTAGAAATTCAAAAATAATCTCAAAAATCCCTTTAAGGAATAAGAATACCTTCAAAACTGATGAAATAAAATATACTTAAATCCTTTCTCCAAACCCTAGTGTTCTTGAACCCAGTTAAGTATCCTACCTGAGAACTCTATTAGCATTTGAGTTCACTTAACACCAATGGCCATGACTCATGGCTGCTGGACAAAACAAGGTCCTTGAGAGGACCTCTCCAGCAGCCTAAGCTGAAAGTAAGACAGTGAAGTAGAGTCTAAAGAATGTGTAACTACTCATGGCCTTTAAGTAAAAATGAGGCATAGAAGAGCAGAAAATTAAAGTTCGGAGGAAGTGTAGAGTTGACACGACCTCACACTTACACAAGCAGCACATGTATTCATAGAAGGAGTCACAATTAACAGGTGATCTCAGACAGCTGGCTCAAGTGGGAGTGTGTCAAGTAGCCGCTGCCTGTGACTCCATCCTAATCTGAGGGCCCAAAGCTCTGCTGAGCTGGGCGGGTCAGCCATCATCCGTGTGGAGCAGCAGAGCTCAGCAGTCAGCTCAGAGCTGATCTTCCCTGCTTCCAGTCACCTCCTGCACTGCTATGGTGTCCACACACATATGCTAAGCAGCCTAGACAGAAGCACTATGGAAAGGTTCTCTGACTAGAAATTTTTAAGGTGTTAGATATAGCGGCGAGGTGATGGCACATCTGGCCTAGTGCACACAGTACAGTGAGCAAGGACCTGGGTTCAAGCCTCCAGTCCCTACCTATGGAGAAAGCTTCACAAGAAGTGAAAAAATGGTGCCAGTTTGCCCCTCTCCCCCTCCTTCTCACTCTCTATTTCACCCATTCCTCTCACTCTCTACCACTCACTCCCTCACAATTTCTCTCCACCTCTATTCAAAGTAAAGAGATAAAGATTCTTTTAAAGCTCAAAAAGTTAGATTTGCATTTGTTAACCTAACCTGAATATTTTTAAATGTGAGAGGCAAGAGATATGTCACCTGGAGGTGCACACACTTCTCAGTCTTAAGGACCCAGGTCTGAGTCCCTCGTCACCACACGGGAACATACGCGTTGAAAAGATACCAGTAGCAGTAAAGCAGTGTGGTAGGGTTTCTTCTCTCTCTGTTTATCATTTTGTCTTCTTCTATCTTAAAAAAAAAAAAAAAGAGTCCATCAGGAACAGTGAAACCATACAAGTACAGAGCCACAGCAACAATTCTGGAGGCAAAATAATAATAATAATAATAATTAATAATCAACTGTCCAGGACTTGGAGGGAGAGGGAGAACCAGATGGGAGGGCATGGACAGAGTATTGGGGTCCTAGTGTATGGTAACAAAAAGACCCAAGTTGGGGATGAGATCGTTTTGTTGATACCTATCATGGGTATTACAGCTGTCAACATTAAATCATTATCTCCCCAATAGAATGATTTGAAGAGAAAATAGAGTTGCTCAGAATATAAGGAAATAAAGTTTTCTCCTCTACACCCCACTCAGTTTTATGGACTCACAATTGAGTCTTTGATGATGATAAATATTCTTTAAAAAAATCTCTAACTTATAGACATTAACATTTAAAATGTACTTTATCTTTTATTTGTGAGGGTGAGGGAGAGACTAGAGCACCACCCAATCATCTTGTCCTGGTGACAAAACCCAGAGCCTGCACCATTCCAGGCATTTGCTTCTCCTGAAGGGTTACCACCCTGGCCCTAGACATTAGCTGTTGACTTAATAGTATTAATGCTGAGAAAAAAATGAATTATACAAACTCCCACCTTTCTCACCATCAGGTTTTACTACTTATATGTCAGCTCAACTACCACTTAAGTTTAAACAATATGGCACTTTCTATATATAGTTCTATGGATTTGGCCATCAACTTGTTCCTTCTTTCTACTTTTCCATTAAATGAAGAAGTTTGAGTCCTGCCTTGCCCTCCACATCTTCTCACTAGCTATCCCTACCTCTTGATTTTTATCCACTCACATCTTCAATTTCTCACTGTCAAGGTTTATGGCAGCTATAATTTGCTCTCTAGCTATGATTTAATGGTCAATATTTATCTGCAGATAGACCCCAAACATATAAAACCAACAAAAAATCATTTATAATATTGTGATGACTATTATATTTATTGCACAATCAGATCATGGCAGTGATCTAGAAGAAGAGGAAATACACCCTCTACATCAATAGCCTTTCAAAGGAGAATGATACAAGTATAAGAGTGCTGGTATTACTGCCAACTAAAGAAATCTTTTATTTCACGATTATCTGAGTGTGACCAAAACTTTTGTTTGATAATTTCTTTGATTCTCTTTTTTCTTTGTATTAATTTTAGGTTTCTTTTTTATTTATTGGGGAGATTAATGGGTTACAGTGAACAGTAAAATCTAGTAGTTGGTACATGTATAACATTTTTCAGTTTTCCACATAACAATTTAACCCCCTACATAGATCATCATCCTCAGCCATTCTGTTCCAGGACCTGAACCCGCCTACCCCCACCCCCACCCCAAAGTCCTTTACTTTGGTGCAATACACCAACTCCAGTCCTAGTCCTGCTTAGTATTTTCCTTTTTGATCTTGTATTTCAACTTCTGAGAGTGAGATCATCCCATATTCTTCCTTTCATTTCTGACTTACCTCACTTAACATGATATCTTCAAACTTCATCCAAGATGGAGTAAAGAAGGGGAAATCACCATTTTTCATAGCTAAGTAGTATTCCAATGTATATATACACCACAACTTGCTCAGCCACTCATCTGTTGTTGGACACCTGGGTTGTTCCAGGTCTTGGCTATTACAAATTCTGTTGCTATGAAGATAAGTGCACACACACACACACACACACACACACACACACACACACACACACACATATATATATATATATATTGGATAGGCATGTTTGGTTCCTTAAAATATATCCCCAGAAGCAGAATTGCAGGATCATTGGGTAGGTCCACTTCTAGCCTTCTGAGAGATCTCTAGACTACTCTCCACGGGGGTTGGAACAACTGGCATTCCCACCAGCAGTGCAGGAGGGTTCTTTGTCCCCACAACCTCTCCAGCATTTGTTGTTATTTCTGATGTGTTACATTCTCATAGGAGTAAAGAAGTATCTCATTGTCTTTATTTGCATTTCTCTGACCTTCAATGACTTGGACCATTTTTTTTTCATATGTTTGTTAGTCTTTTGGATCTCTTCTATGTGAATATTCTGTTCATATTCTCTCCCTGTTTTTGGATGAGGTCTTTTTTTTTTTTTCTTTTGGGTTTCATGAGATCTTTATATATTTTGGTTATTAGCCTTTTGTCTGATGTGTGGTATATAAAGATCTTCCATTCTTTAAAAAGTCTCTTTGTTTGGGTAGTGGTTTTTTTTGCTGTGCAGAAACTTCTTAATTTGATGTAATCCTATTGGATTTGTATCATTTAAGATGCCTTTAAAATTTATATGAAAAAGAGTTCTGAGAATATTTTCCTCTGAGTATTTGATAAGTTTCTGGTCTAAGATCCAAGTTCTTGATCTATTTGGAATTTACTTTTGTGTTTGGTGAAATATGGTGGTTCAGTTTCATTCTTCTGCATGTTCAACCCAACATTTCCAACACCATTTGTTGAAGAGACTCTCCTTTCCCCATTTAGTAGTCTAGGCCCCTTGTCAAAGATTAGATGTCTATAGGTGTGGGGAAAGCTAACTTTCTACCATCCTATGTTTGAAACATGCTAAACTCAGATTAAATTGAAACTGCAGTCAAACCTACCTACAAAATATTTAAGATGACATCTTGAATTTTCCACAGATTAATATTTATAACCAAAGATCTTCTCCAATAGAGAGGTAGCTTCGTTTAAAAGAGTCTGCAGCATCAAGACCAAATTCTGATTTCTCTAAGTAAATGGCTGTGGAAATTTCAGCAATTTATTCCCTGAACCTCAGTATCTTCACCCAAAAAAATCAAGGAGGCCCCACCTATCACAAAGACACATTGTGAAGAGTCAAGTGGAATTATCCATGAGAAATACCGCAAATTTGAGACCACTATGCAAATACAAGGCATTGTTGCTATTAATATGGAGCACAGACTGTTGCTTCATATGAAATTGAAATGCAGTACAGAAGCTGAACATCAAACTAAGGTCATTTGGAGATTAAAAAAATCAAAATAGTATGTGCATAAATTGGTGTTATAATCCAGGAAGGAATTGAAAACTGCTCAACCAGACACTAAGGAACCTGCTGCTTCAGATAACTTATGCAATACATCAGTGATTCCATGCATGGCACAGGCTCATAAAGGAAGCCCCTTCCTCTGTGCCAATTGTCAAGGACAGTAGCTGTAGCTCATTGGTCAAAGAGGATGGAATACAAGTGCTTTTACTGTTCAGGACCTGCACCTGAGCTCAAGCCAATACCCAGGAATTAACTGAGATACACTTTTAGGGGAAATTTTAAAATGTCTGAGACCCTAGATGAGTTTAAATGTTCTTTTTTTAAACTTTGTGTTTTCTTTATTGAGGGGTTAATGGTTAACTTCAACCGTAAAATACAGTAGTCAGTACATGTGTAACTCTTCTCAGTTTTCCACATAACACTCTAACCCCCCACCAGGTCCTCCTCCATCATGTTCCAGGACCTGGTCACACTCCACCCCAGAGTCTTTGACTTCAAATGTTCCTTAGTGCCACTTTTTGGATAGTCTTCCCAATGGCTCCTTTTGTCAGCACAGAGGATACACAATTGTCTAGTGTTATCGGAGTGTAATTCCAAGCGAAAGGGCTGAGAGCACTGCGTCAGATGGCCCTCAGGCAGCCCCAGTGAATCTACATCTATTGTGCATCTACTGTGTGCCACGTTCCAGTGACTTGGTCTCATTCTTCCCCAAATACCAAGCAAACACAAGCCCGAGAATAACATTCTTGCAGCCCAGGAAACACAAGTGTGAACCTGCGGGCCCCGCGTCCATGTACAGAGCAGCTCTTCCGTGTTTGCCTTAAGGTTAAGACAGACAGCTCCGTAGAGAGAAGTCACTGTGCCATTTGTGGGCTGTGTGCAGGCCCACACACGCTGGAGAAACATCAGCAGCTTGCTAATGAGCCGGCTAGTCCAGGTCCACGTCCAGGTCCAGCACAGGAGGCTGGGACTCATTAGAGCTGCAGAGCTACTGGACCCCACTCATCATGAGCACATGGAGTGACTCTCTTTTACCCTTTGTGGAAACCGGATCTTTTCCTCAGCTGTGGATGAGAAGCTCTGTCTTTACTGAGTAGATACTTCCCTAAAGTTTTGGTCTCCTTAATAGCAATTCTGCCCTATTATGTGCATTTCCCAGGAAGCCAAGGAATGTTAATGAATGTCAAGCCCACATTCTTCTCAGTGGCTGGGTTTGCAAATGCGGTTGGAACTGTGCATTGCTGCAAGCACACATGCTAATCAGGCCCCATCTGCACGGGAAGCTGCTTACAGGAGCTGACAATTATCAGGGCTGCTTGGAGAGGGCAGCAGCTGCAGAGAAGCTGATTCCCAGGGCGTGGGGTGATTAGGGCCCCCCAAAGTACGCTTAAGTCTTTGAAACAAACACATATGCAAAAAAAAAGTTTCCAAAATGCATGCAAAGAAAACCTTACTCTTAGGGTTGGTCCCATCATCACTTATTTCAAAGCCTCTTTCCCATCAGAGGAAGTGATCATTTCTCTCCAGCTGCCACAGGGAAGAGGACCCAGGGTGGGGAGCTGCCCACTGTGGGTGCAGCAGTGGGAGGAGATGTCTCCCTTTCAAGAGAATGGAATTATTCTGGATGGAACGGGAGAAAGAGAGGCACAGTTGGGCAGAAAGCTTCAAAGATCTCTCTGGAGTGGCGTCCCCAAAGGCAGCATGCTCATAGGGAGATATCCTCAATGAATGGCTGGTCATGACAGGAAGGCTGGCTTTATAAAGTGCTGACGGATCCTCGGCGACCTCAGCATGTATGACTGGTTTGGCACTGGGAAACTATCCCAGATAAGCATTTGACATCATTACTTTGAAGTTTGGAGAAGAGCAGATGCCTGTGCTCCTTGGGTCCCACCCCAGGGTCAGCACGGTGTTTCTGGGAAGGGACCCAGGCTCAAAGCAGGAATCATGAGGGCACTCCTCTGGCCTCCCCTTGTCCTCACACTGGCCACAAGGCCTCATGCAAGACCGTGTCAGTGTGGGAATCCAGTAGATTCCTGGTCAGGCTTCCTGGGAAAATGGAGACATTTCCACATTCTTCTCATTCTAGCAGAACCATCTGTGGCTGAGCTGCTGTAAAGGAAAAGAGAAGAGAGACATCTGCAGTCCTGTCCCTTGAGCCTTGCTAAGGGCTGAGCATGCCCCATGCACATTCACATGTTGGACTCCTAATCTCTAGCAGTCCAAAGATCACTCCATCTGAAGGAGAAAGGGGCCTTAACCCTGGGTTAAGGGGTTAAAGGGGGCTAAGCAGTGGCATACCTGGTTGAATGAGCACTTGGCCAGGAACAAGGACTCATGTTCAAGCCCGTGTTCCCCACATGCATGGGGCTGGGGGGTGGGGTCATGAGCCATGAAATGGAACGTCCCTGACTGTCTTTCTGTCTCCCTCTGTTCTTCATCTCATCTCTCAATTTCTCTCTGTGATATCAAATTAAAAAGAAAAAGAAAATAAGGGGGGAAAAGGAGCAGTGAATTCATCATGCTGGCACTGAGTCTCAGTGATGACTGCAGTGGGAAAAAATGTGGTTAAAACCAAAGAAGGTCAGGGAAGAGAGGCTGAAGTGGTAGTAAGGACCCCATCCAGCATGACCAGTGTCCTTGTTAAGAGCGACTTAAGAACAAAGTCACACTTAGAGGAAAGACTATGGCCATCAGCAAACCAAGGAGGGGCTGGCAAGGAAAGAAGTCCTGCTGCTCCCCTGCTCTCAGGCTGGCAGGCTTCACGGCTGTGAGATCGGTTTGTGCTGGTCAAGGCGCCCAGTCTGCTAGGAGCTTGGTTAGGACAGTTGAGGAAAATGAGCACGTGTTTTGCAGAAGGATGCACGGAGTCTTCTTCCCAAACAGATTGTAAACCTAGGTCTTGGGGTAAGAGAGGCCTACAAACAAGTGGTTTTGTTCCTCTCTGTCTCCATGTCTGCATCCTCCCATAACATATGAGGAGCTAATAATTAGAGAGGAAGCTGAAATGTTATTATGAGGATGAATCAGGACAGTGACCACACAGCAAGCACTAAAGATGAGAGGCTGCAGGCATGACTCAGAAAGCACACCAGATCTTCAGCCTTCTGGGGCTCTCTCTCAAGACAGCTCCATCCAGCAAGTTCCCAATCAATATTCCTAACACACAGCTTCAACAACAAAAAGTGAAAACATGTTATTCAGGAAAAATAATAGGTTCCTATAGCTGTTTGCATCAAAGGTCTTTTGAATCCCTGACCACCGAGCTGTTAAAACAGGTACATGTGAACTATATAGGTCATTCCCTAAGATAGAGAGTCACCCCACTTACAATAAAAGGGCACAAGATTCTGAGAATGTTCCCATGCCATCATGATATTGCATATAGTGGAGCACATTTAGACTCAGGAACAAAGAAAATATACAACACGTCTATCAAATGCTTTAACCTCAGAAAGCAGAGTAAGAAACAACAGACCACATTTTACTCTGCATTAATATATGACTTATTTTGCTTCAGGAAAGTTCAGAGTGGTGCACTTTTATTGAGTGTGTGTGTGGGGGGCATATTTTTTCCATCTGCTTTATAGTTGAATGTAATGACTGTGAGTTAATTCTTAGAAAGGAGCAGTCTTACCTTATACATATTAATAAGTTCTTTCTTTGAGAAGCAGTGACAGCCCTTGATACATCTTGACAAAAATGAAAAGGAGAAAAAAAAAAGGAAAAGAAAAGACGGCACCACTATTAAGCACACGCGAGGTGACAGAGAGGCACGTTTCTGATGCATCAGCGCCTGGTCTCAATGCACACTCTCATTAACTCACCTGTGCACCAAGAGTCAGAATGAGCCCCTTCTCTAGACACATCTTCTCAGCAGTGGTCCCAGTAGACACGTGCGACCAAATGCAAAGCTTCGTGTGGGCTGTGGCGTAACTTCCCACAGCCTCACCACAGTTTGCTCTGAGAGCATCTCTCAGCAGATTAGAGCCAGGCAGCATGGAAGTGCTTATTAAAATGCTCAGTGAGGACAGAAATGTGGGAAGAGATCCCAGCTCCAAGCAAAATGCTGCCCTTCGCTGAGAGAAGGGCATGAGGTTTGCCTTCCAGCTTATGGCCTCAAAGCTCCCAAACTATGTGCACAGGTACATAGGGACAGACGAGTGCCAACTTCAGATACCCACATTTAGACGGATGGATGCTGTGTCTTCCCTGCTCAGAGACCTGGAATGCTTTGCAAACACTGCCTCATCAATCCCCTCCAACTCCCCAAGAGGAAGTTGGTTGCTGGCAAGTATTAGCAGACCACGATAGTTAGAGAAGCAGTGGCATTGAAAAATAAGAATAAAATTAAAAAAAAAAAAAAAAAAAACAACTCCATGCTATATAGATTTCAAGAATGGGACATTTATTCAACACTCAGACCAAAAGCAGACACTGCATCAGGATGGTAGTTTAGAAAAAAATATGTGGGTATGCAAATTAACCTGAGGTAGTTCCCTCCCCTGTGCAATTTTCTTTTTTTTTTAACAGTTGGCTTTTTTAAAAAATATTTATTTTATTTATTTATTCCCTTTTGTTGCCCTTGTTGTTTTATTGTTGTAGTTATTATTTTTGTTGTCGTTGTTGGATAGGACAGAGAGAAATGGAGAGAGGAGCGGAAGACAGAGAGGAGGAGAGAAAGACAGACACCTGCAGACCTGCTTCACCGCCTGTGAAGCGACTCCCCTGCAGGTGGGGAGCCGGGGTTCGAACCGGGATCCTTATGCCGGTCCTTGTGCTTTGCGCCACCTGCGCTTAACCCGCTGCGCTACAGCCCGACTCCCCCCTGTGCAATTTTCATGAGTGCATTAGTCAAGACCCTTGGACTCACAAGCAACACCCACAGTGAGGAGATTTGTTTGCAGGAGCACTGGAGAGAGGGTGGCAGTCCGGGGCTGAGTCGTCTGTTGCAGGAGCAGGATGGTGTCTGGGGATGTTCACAGCTGCCTCCTTGAACCCCTATGGCATGTGCCTTTTCCCAAGGCAGAACTCAGCGCTTAGTCCTGCAGTGAGGTATTTGCACCCAGCCAGTTGCCCACCCTCAGGGTGGAGAGCCATAGCCGTCCCTATCACCCCACACCTGCAGGTTGGCTGAGGTTTCACTGATCCTGGCTGGGACCTGGGGAAGCTCTTATCTCATTATGGGTCTGTGGAAGTTCTGCTCTCTGTCATCTTTCTTGGATGAAGGAGTGAGTTGATACTCACTCTTTCCATGTGGTGGTGGAGAAGGAAACACAGGCAAACGAGACTTCTAATGTCTAGACTCAGAACGAACACACAATCAGTGTCACCTAATGCCATATGCCAAGGTGAATCGTACAGCCAGGTCTAAATATAAGAGATGGGTAACACAGAAGCCACACAGAGGCTGAGCTACTCTGTGGGTGCAAGGAGCCCTGAAGAACTAGAGCCAGTGACCTCATCTGCCTCACTAATAATACAACCCAAGGGGGCCGGGCAGTGATGCACCCAGTGACGTTCACCAAGTACAAAGCACAAAGACCTGAACAAGGATCCAGGTCTGAGGTCGCATCCCCCATCTGTAGGGAGGAAGCTTCATGAGTGGTGAAGCAGTACTGCAGGCATCTCTTCCTTTCTTTCCCCCTCCTTATCTCCTCTTCTCTCTCAATTTATCTCTGTCCTGTCCAATAAGATGGGAAAAATGGCCTCCAGGAGCAGTGGATTTGCAGTATGGGCACTGAACCCCAGCAATAACTTTGGAGGGAAAAAAGAAAAGAAAAGAAAAATAATAACATTACCAAATACATGCCAATAGCTATTACTATGTTCAGCTTACCCCCACACTAAGTTGTTCAATTTACTGAAACAATATGTCCCGAGACAGGTAATAATAGCACACCTGCTTCAGAGACAAAAAGACCAGCGCCACAGAGCTGTTTGGGAAGGAGCAGCTAAGATGCAGGGTGTCTCACAGCAGCCGCCATGTCACATTCCCTCAGCCAGGAGCCTGAGATGGCAGAATTATATGTGGCCCCATTTCCTCCCACTTCACTGGGGTGTTACTGACTTATAGGACAGTGGTTGGCACGTATGTAGACTTCATCTCCTCATAAGAGGTGTCTGCAGTGCTCTCTCACCCAACATAGAGCCTTCTCCACCAGCACACACCAGGATCCCAGGTGCCTGCATCACAGCCCCGCTCCTCCTTCCCCAGAGCCCTGTGCTTTGGCGCAACAACCCACACCATCCCAGCTTCACCTTTTCTTTTCTCTTCCTGCAAGTGACACCCTTTGATATTCGTCGTTCTCTTTCTGGCTTATCTCACACAACATGAAGCCTTTAAGTTCTGTCCAAGACATGGCAAAGGAGACGATTCCGTCATCTTGAACAGCTGCGTAGTATTCACGACCCCTTTATTATCCCTTTATGTGAGCGAGCACAGACCTGGGACAAGCAGCCACAGTTGCCACAGCAGAAGAGACAGGAAACACATGGCGTTGAGGCACAGGCACTCTACAGAGTGGAGCTATGGAGCTGCTACTCTCAGAAGAGCCCTGCAGCTGTGTAAGATGCTTCAGGTCTTCTGGGTGTGTCCAGGAAGGTGAAAGCTTTGATGCTTACCAGTGTCTCAGAGAGCCTATTCATCGATCACAGATCCAGAGATAGTTCCATTATGAGACACCAACAGAGTTGCCCTCGAGGGAGGGAGATGATGACACATGAGAAGCAGAGTCTTCACAAAGTGATATCAAGTACTTAATAGAGATAGCAGGCGCTCTAAATTAAACCACTTAAAATTAACAAGGTCATTTCCTGCTCTCTCCACAAGCATGCACCACAGACAAATGGAGACAGAAAAAGGCACACAGAACCCCCTCCCCCAAACCAATACAAAAGTCCAATAAGATGAGCCTGAAATCTTGGCTTTGAAAAGATATGCAGACAAATTTATCAAATTGTCCCAGATGTCAGGCAACCTACCTACATTAGCTACTTAATTTTGATGTTGTAATTTAGGTGTGAGCATTCACATTTTAAAAAATACAAGTTGTTGTTAGGAAGATTCAACTCCCCCCAAACTCTTCCATTCAAGAAGAGGTAGACCCAGACTCCACACTGTGATATGCCATGCCTGCAAGCTCATGTCCTTTATAATGAAAAGGAAGGAAGACAAGACGGGACGAAGGAAAAAAATGGGCAAATAAATATAAATATAGATAGATAGTTACGGAAATAATAGTCATCTCATATCTGTAACCTTAAGAGAACCACTGCAGTCTCCAGTGGAGCAAATGGGGACACAGAACTCTGGTGGTAGGAACAGTGTGTAATTATATAATAATTATATAATTATATATAATAATTTTGTAAATTATTATATGTAATTTACTATAATTTTTACTATATTTACTGCTATATAATAATTTTGTAAATCAACATTAAATTACTGATTAAAAAAAGAAATAAAAATAAATTGAGTAATGTCTATCAGAAGAAGTCATATTTTTGGTTGGGCAAGCCTTTGATAGAATTCCAAAGAATCCTGTGTTATGCTTCATTGAAGAATGAAAACATGTTGAGGTCACATTTCAGTGGAACTATGCAAACTGGCCACCAAGTTCAGCAGCAGAAAATGTGAGGTCTGAAGCTAGTGGTGGAGCACCGAAGAGAAACAGTCAGTACAAGCCTACGACAGTCACCTTGCCCGTCACTTCTCCAGTTCCATCCCTGTTTCACCCCAAGGTTGTCAGAATCTTTCAGATAAAGTCATACCTCTGCAGCTGTGTGTTGTTGGTCTGCATCTAATTCTGCTCCTAAAACCCCTTCTGTTTCTTTGGTTTAATCCCCCCTGCTTAACACTGTATTCTATTTACATAACCACTGTTAACTAAGCACCACCCTGCCTCCAGGGCGGTGGTTTAATCCTCACTGTTTTGCATGTTTTTTCCTTCTCTCCACCCCCTATCCTACATACATCCTCTTCAGACCTGACACTTCTGCCTCAGGATATATAAGGACAGGATTGTGATTAGAGATAGCTTAGATTGCGCTGCGTTCCACATGAATAAAGAGATACTGCTTCCCAGCTCAGCCATGAGTCCCTGGTTGTCTCTCTCTTCCACCTGTGAAGCTAGCCCGGCAGGGTGTGAGAGGAAGACTCCAAGTATTTTGATTGGGCATTTAGTAGAGCCTTTAGATTCAGATACTACATCTTGGACACTTTTGGATGCCGTTTCCAGTAGAGGAAATGGGAACACAGAACTCTGGTGATGGGAAAGCTGTGGAATTATACCCCTGCTATCTTATAATCTTGTAAATCAGTATTAAATCACTGATAAAAAGAAATAAAAATAAATATATTAATATAAATAACTTGTAATTTTTCAAACCTGAGTCTCTACAAGCCTCTGAAGCCTCAGGAAAGTACACCATACTTTATACCATGTTTAGGGACAAGACTTCAGTGTCTACAATTCAGCAATTTTTTAAATTCACATCTCTGTTCCAGAGAGTTGCAAGTAATCAAGTATAAAATTTAGGATCACTTCTAGAAAATAGCATCAGTGGGCTCTTGCTTCTTAGGAATGTTTAAGTATCTTTTGCTGCATCTGACTTAGTATAAACAAAGGAGTTAATCACACAGGTATGAAAGTGTACCCATGTGTCAACAAATTCTCTGTAAGCTATTAACTCCCAACAAAAAGAAAGAAAGGAAGAAGGAAAGAAAAAGAAATGAAGGAAGGAAGGTAGGAAAGAAGTAAAGAAAGAGGAAAAAGAAATAAACAGAAGAAGGAAGGGAGAAAGAAGGAAAAAGAAAGGGAAGAAAAAAGGAGCTAAACACTGGGCTTCAAATACCCCCATGTGTGAGTCAGATTCATTTGTGACTCACCCTATAAGAGGAAAACCACACAATGATTTTTGGAAGCAAGAGTAATTCTACCCATCCTGTGGCTCCACTGAGGCATCCAAACAAGTTTGAATGTATTACAGAGGTCTACTGGGAGATGGTTCTCCCCAAGCCTTTCCCTTCCTAGCTCCAGCCAGTTTGCTTGGCCTACGTGGAGGGCAACATTAAGAAGTTTCAGAGGTCAGGCCTGAAGCTTTGCACATCTCTAAGAGTAAGTCTGTCACTCATCTTCATACCAATACTGATTGCCACCTTCCAGCTCTGCAATAAATTAAGAGAGGGGTTGGTACATGAAAATGAGGGTAGGGGGAAATAACCTTCAAAGAAGTGAGAAGTGCTGGGAATATGAGTGGTGGAAAAGCAACTGAAACTCCAAGACAAGTGGCAACTGCATTTGCAATTCACACAGCTGAGAAGTGTCTCCCAGATGTGCCCTGGGAGAAGCCTGGCAGAGCTGAACTTTCAACCTTTAGTTTTCTACTTTGCATGAAAAGTCTAATCAGAAGCTTTCACATGTATTAAGGAAAAGTAGTGATAGAAAGTATTATTAAAATTCATGGATCTTTCTAAAGAGGATTGTTCACTCTGTGATGTGTCCGTCATTAGACAGGTTTACCGCACCAGGTGCCCAAGCTGTGAGGGGCCACACCTGCCTACCCTCAAGCTTTGTGCCTCTGCTCATGTCTTATTGCACTGAGCTTCAACAGGGCCACTCGCTTCATTAAAGTAAAGCCTGAGGCACCAAATCATCTATTTTAAACCTAATTATATAACTATTTCACTTTAAGTAGTTATTATTGAAGAATCCCAACCTAACTTGTAGCCATTTTTACTTGTTAATATAGTTAACTGGAGCAGAAATTATGTGGTAATAGAACCCCCAACTTGACACTTGTAAGGAGGTGCTTACATGTATCAGCTGGCTTTTTTTTTTTTTTCCTTAAATAAGACATTTCAGGTCATTCGCTCCCATGGAATCAAACAAAAGAAGTGTGTCTACACAGGAAGATTCATTACCAAACTTTCTAAGTCCACCCAAAGCTCAAAAGTGCTCTAAATTTATAAGCAATTATTATCACTCTTCACATTAACTTTGCAGTAGAGGGAATGGTGCTGGATGACTAGCTATATAGATTTTACACACTTAGATGGATGTGAAAAAACAGAGACCTTCAAGAGGTCCTACAACTTCTGAGAGACACACTCTTGAAGGATTCTGATCTCAAGAATGAAATTGGGTGGCTGAGAGGATGGCTCAGTAGCTGGGGCACAGACCTTGTATTCAAGAAGTCTCAGGTATGGTCCCCGGCACCACCTTTGACAGAAAAATGTTCTGATATGCCTCCAATAAAACAAATATATCTTTGTACTCAACAAACCTGTTGTTTTCGACGGGTTATGTTGTTTTCGCCGGGCTGGCTTCACGGGCGGGTAACAGATGACCAGGGACTCATGGTTGAGCTGTAGGCAGTATCTCTTTATTCATGCAGGACACAGCACAATCTAAGACGAGCTAAGCTAAACTCAAGTACTCTAAAACTCACAATGCTGTCTTTATATATACTTGCCAAGTAGGGTGGAAACAGGATGTGACATAGAGAGGGTGGAGAGAAAAGTGACTGGTGACAATCAGAATGTGACAAGGAGGGGGCAGAGCAGGCGAGAATCCTATCACTGAACCACCAATGCCCTGGGGGGAGGGTGGTGCTTGTTAACAGTGGTTATGTAAATAGAATGTAGTGGTTATGTAAATAGAATAGTGTTAAGCAGGGGGGATTTAAACCAAATGAAACAGAAGGGGTCTCATGCATACCAACACAAACCTATCCAAAGACACCTATGTTGACAGCCCCACAGTTTGTTATACACTGAATCTGGAAGCAACCCAGATATTCAATGACAGATAAGTAAAGAAAGTTTTGGTACATCCTTTCATGATAAAAACATTATAAATAATGGGAATAGATGGAAAATTTCTCAAGCTAGTGGGATGTTATATACAACAATCTAGCAACTAACATTAAATTCAGTGGAGAGAAACTGAAAGCTTTCCCTCTACGGTTAGGTACAAGATAAAGCTGCTCACTGTCTCCGCTACTATTCAACATGTTCTTGTAAGTCCTGGCCATAACAATTAGACAAGAGAAATAGACTAAAGGAATACTGATGGTAAGAAAGGAAATAAGGCTGTCCCATTTGCAGATGATAAGATAGTACACATATAACATCCAAGAGACTCAGTAGGTAACTCCTGGAAATGATCAAGCAATATAGAAAGGTGGCAGGCTACAAACTCAGTGGCATTCCTCTATGCAAACACAAAACTAGAAATCAATTCAATTCACCATAGCAGCAAAGCCAATCAATTATCTAGAGATAACCCTAATGAAGAAAGTGAAAGACTTGTGTACTGAAAACTATGAGACATTTCTCAGGGAAACAGAAAAATATACAAAGAAATGGAAAGACATTCCATGATCAGGGTTTGGAAGACTTAACATCATAAACATGACTTCTACCCAGAATCATATACAAATTTAATGCAATTTCTATCAAAATTCCACTTAATTTCTTCAAGGAAGCAGAACAAAAGAGACAAAAGTTTGTCTGGAGACAGAAAATGCCTACAATAGTCAAAGCAACCCTGAGGACAAAGAGCAAGAATGGAGGCATCATGCTTCCCTGACCTCAAGATATACCACAGAGCCATTGGCATCAAAACAGCCTGGCATTGTAATCAAAGTAGACACACAGACCAGTTGAGTAGAATTGAGAGCCCAGAAATTAGTCATCCATAACTATGGTCAAGTAACCTTTCACAATGACACCCAAAACAACAAATGGTAAAAGGAGAATCCATTCAACAAATAGTGTTGGGAAATTGGATTGAAACATAAAGAAATATAAAACTGGACCAACAAATGTCTTTATATAAAAAAGGTAACTCTAGGGGCTGAGTGGTATTGCAACTGGTTGAGAGCACAAGTTACAGTATGCAAGGACCGAAGTTTGAACCCCCATTCCCCACCTGCAGGGGGGGAGTTTTGTAAGTGGTGAAGCAGTGTTGCAAGTGTCTCTGTCAGTCTCTATCACCCTCTTCCCTCTTAATTTATGACTGTCTCTATCCAACAAATAAAGATAATACAAAATAAAATAAAATGTTAACTCTAAATGGATTAAAGATTTAGAAGTTATACTAGAAACTACAAAATACTAAAAAAAAAAAAAAAAAAAAGACGGGCAGAACTCTCTTCCATTTAAGTTTTTGCAACATCTTCATTGATTCAAATCCAATTGCAGGGAAAACAAAAGCGAAAATAGACTATTGGGACAACACCAAACTGAAAAGCTTCCGAATGGCAAAAGGAAACATCACCATAACAAAGGAGCCCCACCCACCCACAGAATGAAATTAAAATTGTTATGTGTCGTATATCAAACAGAGAACTGACAACTAAAATATACAATGAACTCATTAAACTGAACAATAAAAAGACAAACAAAAGCGTTGAAAAATGGGAGAAAGAAGGACCAGGTGGTGCTGCACCTGACTGAGTGCACATTTTACAGTGCACAAGGACATGAGTTTGAGCCCCTAGGCCTCACCTACAGAGAGAGAGCTTCATAGCGGTGAAGTAGAACTGCAGGTGTCTCTCTATGTCTCTTCCCCTCTGTTTCCCTCTCCCTTGTCCATTTCTGACTTCTTCTATTTTATAAATAAAGATAATTAACAAATAAAATAATGGGGAAGATATAGGCAAAATCTTCTCCAAATAAGATATCCAAGAGGCCAACAGACATATGAAAGAATTTTCAAAGTCATTGATGATCAGGGAAATGCTAATAAAAACAATAAGGAGAGAAGATACCACTTTATGTCTGTGAGAATGTTGCACATTAGAAAAGATGGAAACATCAACTGTTGGATAGACTTTGGGAGGAAGGGAATCTTCTCCATTGCTGATGGGAATGTAAATTGGTGCAACCCCTATGGAAAACAGTTTGGAGATTCATCAGAGCTCTAGAAATGAACCGGCCTTTTGACCCAGAAATCCCTCAACTGGAAATTTACCCAAGGGAAATAAAAACATATTCAAAAACACCTGTGCACACCAATGTTAATATGAGCACAGTTTGTAACAGCTCAAACTTGAAAGCAAACCTGATGCCCATGGAAGATGAATAGCTAAGGAAGTTGTGGCACATATGCACAGTGGAGTACTATGAAACAGTAAAAAGATGAGGTCATCTCCTTTGTAATATTGTGGTCATAACTGAAAGACATCAGGGTTAGTGAGACAAGACTGAGAGCAAACAACCAATACTGAATGAACTCATGTACAGTTGGAATTTAAGAACAAATAACAGTAAGGGAAA
Source organism: Erinaceus europaeus (assembly GCF_950295315.1). Classification (NCBI taxonomy): domain Eukaryota; kingdom Metazoa; phylum Chordata; class Mammalia; order Eulipotyphla; family Erinaceidae; genus Erinaceus; species Erinaceus europaeus. The sequence continues at coordinate 632,844 of NC_080165.1, read as the reverse complement.
ACATGAAGTGAAATTTTGCACCAAAGCAAAGTACTCTGGGGAAAGAGGGGAAGGGACAGGATGAAGGGATATTGGGATCCAACTGTGTATCCTAAACACCAGTCAAGGGGAGAGGAGGGGTAGTGCCTGTGTGTTAAAGACTAGACTAAATCATTAACTCCTGAAGTTAAATCAAATTAAATTAAATTAAAAGATATGGTATATGTACAATGGAATACTACTCAGTTGTAGGAAATGACGATATTAGATGCCAGGTGGTGGCACACCTGGTTGAGCACACATTATAATGCACAAGGACCTGGGTTCGAGCCTCCAGTTCCCAGTTGCAGGGGGAAAGCTTTGAAAGAGGTAAAACAGGGCTGCAGGTGCCTCTCTGGCTCTCTCCCTCTCTCTCTCCTTCTTCTCTCTCAATTTCTAGCTGTCTCTATCCAGTAAAGATAATTTTAAAAGAATTTTTAAATGATGAAATTTTCTTCTTTCTCATATATTGGATGGGATTTGACAGAACACTTTAAGTGAGATAAGCTAGAAAGATATAAGTGGTGCTTAAGACCAACAGGCATCTGAAAAAAATGCTCCAAGTCTTTGATTGTCAGAGAAATGCAAATAAAGACAACAATTGTAGGACAATTGTAAAAGCATGGTAGATCATAGGGGAACTTCCATCATAAAGATGGAGGTCCAAAAAGACATCCCACATGTCAGCCTCTCCCTTTCAGGGATCAAACATGGAGGGAAAAGCTTTCCTGATTCGATTTCCTCTTGTGAGCCTCCCAAGCTTCACAAAGGCCTACACCCCCTAACACTTAACTCATTCCCTTGTTACAAACCAAATGGTTGCCTGCTTACAGTTCACTATAAGTTCACTATATTTGATCACATACAAACTATACTCCATCATCTTGCCTTGTCAGTAGTATAATAGTAAGGCCCACACTCTATTTTCTCATTCTTTGACCATTACTCCTTGTACCAACATTCTGCCTTTCTCTGTTTACCTCAACATTGCTGGTATAATTAACATGTTTTTCTAAATACCTTTAGTTAATTAACACTCTTTCCCCACAGCAACTAATCACCCTGAACTCTCATCTACCCCTATCAATTATCTTCCTTCCTTAGATCCTCTACCATAAAGTGTTCTGACCTTTAAAAACCCATCAACATTGTCACATGTGAAAAATGTTCTTTGTTCCATTCTTCTATTTAAGCCATGCCTCCTGTACAATAGAGTGGATTTTTTCATAGCTGAATTATACCCTGGTCCTCTGTCTGTTGTGTAGCCACTAGTACTAGCATGAGAAGTCAGCCCAGCTTACTCAGCTGTGAGACCACTCAATCAAGTTACAGCAAACAATGAGATACCTCTTCACTCTTGTGAGAATGTCATACATCAGAAAAGTAACAGCAGAAAATGCTGGATAAGTTGTGGGGTCAAAGGAACCCTCCTGAATTGCTGGTGGGAATATAAATCAGACCAACCACTGTGGAGAACAGACTGGAGAACTCTCAGAAGGCTAGAAATGGGCCTACCCTATGATCCTATAATTCCTCTCCTGAGATATATCTGGAGGAGCTCAACACACCCATCCAAAAAGATCTGTGTACACATATGTTCTTAGCAGCACAATTTATAATAGCAAAAACCTAAAAGCAAACCAGTTGTCCAAGAACAGATGAGTGGTTGAGCAAGTTGTGGTATATATACACAATGGAATACTATTCAGCTACTAAAAAATGGTGAGTTCACCTTCTTTACCTCATCTTGGATGGAGCTTGAAGGAATGTGAAGTGAGATCAGCCAGAAAGAGAAGGAATAATCTGGGATGATCTCACTCATAGACAGAAGTTGAAATACAAGATCAGAAGAGAAAACACAAATCAGAACTTGGACTGGAGTTGGTGTCTTGCGCCAAAGTAAAAAACTCTGGGGTGGGGATGAGGGCTTAGGACCTGGGAGACAGAGGAGGATCTAATGGGGTTTGAATTTTTAGGAAAACTGAGAAATGTTACACATGTATAAAACATTGTATTTTATTTTACTGTTGACTGTAAACCATAAATTCCCCCATAAAAAATTAAAAAAGAAAAAGAACAGAAATGGAAGCACAAAGCAGAACCCGGACTGGGTTTGGTGTATTTCACCAAATTAAAGGCCTCTGGGGTGGGATGTCATGCAGTCCTGGTGCATGATGGTGAAGGAGGACATGTGTGGGGGTGATAAAGTTTTGCAGAAAAATGTTACATTTTACACATGAGCCAGCAACTGTATTTACTCTAAGCCATGAATTCCCTCCCCTCCCTAATAAAAACAGAGGCAACATTTCCCTGGACAGATGACCCCAGCAATGTGTCCTGGAGCTCCACTTCCCCAGAGCCCTGCCCCACTAGGGAAAGAGAGAAGTAGGCTGGGAGTATGGATCCATCTGCCTACACCCATGTTCAGCGGGGAAGCAATTACAGAAGCCAGACCTTCCACCTTCTGCATCCCACAATGACCCTGGGTCCATACTCCCAGAGGGATAAAGAATAGGAAAGTTATCATGGGAGGGGAGGGGATTCAGAGAGCTGGTGGTGGGAATTGTGTGGAGTTGCACCCCTCTTATCTTATGGTTTTGTCAATGTTTCCTTTTTATAAATAAAAAAAGAAAGAAAGAAAAGAGAAACACAGGTTGAAGCTTGGATTAGGTGAAATATATTGCAGCAAAACATAAGATTCTGCAATGCAGGGGATGAGGGAGGGGAAGGTGGTGTCAGGGCATGCTGAGGAAGAGGCACTTGAGCTGGGAGGGGACTGGTGGGCAGACAGTTATCACAGAAGGAGAAGGAACTCTACTCATATATCAACAGCTCTCTTGTCAATCATTACTTCCCCCAATAAAATGATTTGGAAAAAGAATAGTCCTCCATTGAGTGGTACTGGTCTCTCTCTCTCTTTCTCTGTCTCTCTTTCTATCTCTGTCTCTCACTCTCTCTCACACACACAACAACAACAACAACATTTTAAAAGAAATAATTTTAATTTCAGATTTAAAAAGTATCTTTTGGACTCAGTCTACTGGAATATTTTACTTAAGCTTTCATGATCTATGGAGTTGAGAACTACTTAGCAAGATTCTTAGCACTGAGAATATCATATTAATTGAATGATCCATAGCAGATAAATACATTTGTATACCTCCTCAATGTGAAAATGACAACAAAGGATTTAAAATTTTTTTGAGTTTTTTTTTTCTGTTCTCCTTGTTTGTAATTTTTAGTGGGATGAGTTAATTGAAGTGTTACAATTTTAAGACTCTATGGGGTAAAAATACAACTCTAGTTTTATAAGCATTAAATATTTACTTTCCTACCCTTTGTCAAAACTGCTATGAACAGAAAACTCAAATTCTGAAGAGAGACAGAGTTTCAGTGACTGAGACTGCCTAACACAGAAACCAGAGAAAGCTTTCTGATATTTCTGCAGTAAGCAGGAAGTGAGTTGCACTTAGAACACAGGATGCATTGGATCGACCTTCCCGTGGTGCATCCCGTGAGTACCCATTCATTGGGGAAACTGATGATCCTTCCTAGCCGACTGAATCCACATGGATCCCAGTCACTTTCAAAGCCAGCAACAAGTAGCTCCTGACAGCTTTCAAGCTGTTGGTCCTGCTCTTCAAGTCCTCCAACTTAATGTTGAGGGGCTGTCCTTTGCCAAACGCATTCTTATTGGTCAATTGGCGATACAGCATCAGGCAGATGTTATCTGCCTACAAGAAACACATATAGCAGTCGAAGAAGCTGCTCGATTCACCATCAGTGGATTCGATTTAATATGCTATAATCTCCATCCTAAACACGGCCGAGCCATCTACGCCAAATCGTGTCTTGCGGACGTTTACCATACGGCCTCTTCGACCTTCTACGGAACTATTCAGCTCGTCAATGTATATAAGCCTCCCAGTGCCTCATGGGATAATGAGGTCCTGCCTAGCCTGAATCACCCAGCCGTTTACGTTGGAGACTTTAATAGTCATCATCAAGACTGGGGATATTCCTCCACTCGTGCTGACGGCTCTATCTTAGCCAACTGGGCTTCAGCAAATGACCTCTCCCTATTAAAGGATCCCAAACAGCCAGGCTCTTTTCACAGTGCTAGGTGGAATAAAGACTCGTCACCCGACCTGTGCTGAATTAGCACAGTCAACGGCCAAGCCTTTCCCACTACGAGACAAGTTCTCAAGATCTTCCCGCACAATCATCACTGCCCAGCTATCATCCACATTGGTCTCCAGCTCCCACTGATTCTGTGCTGGGAGAAACTAAGATGGAACTTTCGGAAAGCAAACTGGCATCTATTCGGTGATCTTACCAACAAATCTATTCCTGCAATTCCAATTAACTCTATCCCCTCTGAAGATTCCTACAGGTGCTTCCACCAAGCCATCTTCAAAGCAGCTTCCCAAGACATTCCTCGTGGGAGACGTGCTAACTATACGCCTTGTCTTGATGCTGAATGCGAGCAACTACTAAAGCAGTATGATGAGTCGGGCGACCCAGATGTGGCTGACCATCTCATTGCCTCCCTGGATGCAGCACGCCAAGCCCACTGACAACAACTCACGGAAATTCTGAACTTCACCCACTCAAGTAGGAAGGCCTGGAAGCTGCTTCACAGTCTGGGTGCCGGTAGCCAACCCCCTCCCATCTCCCATCCTCCCGTATCTCCAAACTCAGTGGCCAGTCACCTAACTCAAGTTGGACGTGCTAAGATCGACCCAGTCTGGAAAAGAGAAATTTCCCAAGACTGGTCATCCCACTTCCGGTTATCTTGTCCATCTCCAAAACTCTCTCCCTTTACACTGAACTGGAAGACGCTTTGAAGAGGGTTAAACTGGGAACAGCTGCTGGCTATGATAACATCACCTCAGAACTCATTCTTAACCTGGGTCCCGCAGCAAAGAAGTGGCTCGCTTCATTCCTGTCCCACATCTTGGAATCTGAGTCTATGCCCAAAGTTTGGCATCGTGCGAAGATTATAGCAGTTTTGAAACCAAAGAAAGACCCAAAACTGGCCGTCAGCTATAGACCAATTTCTCTCCTCTCCGTGTGTTACAAACTCCTTGAGAGGCTGCTTCTGTCACATATTTCTCATTTTACAGAGAAATTCCTATCACCCGCCCAAGCTGGTTTCCACCCAGGAAGATCTACCTGCAAACAAGCCCTGGCCCTCTCAACTTACATTGAAAATGGATTCCAGAAGAATTTAAAGACGGGTGCTGTCTTTGTTGATCTCACAGCAGCCTATGACACGGTCTGGCACCGTGGTCTCCTAGTCAAGATCTCAAGATGCCTGCCTCCATGGGTGACCAACACTATATCATTTCTTCTCCAAAACAGAAGATTCTGGGTGCATCTGGGTGACAAGTCTAGCAGATGGAGACTTGTCTCAAGTGGCCTCCCCCAGGGCTCTGTTCTGGCTCCTATGCTATTTAATATTTACATCAATGACCTCCCAGAAACTTCTTCAAGGAAGTTCATCTACACTGATGACATTTGCTGTGCAACTCAGGCACCAAAGTTCGACATCTTCGAGGAAACACTCACGAAAGACATGTCTCTGATATCTGATTACTATAAAAAATGGCAACTAATCCCTAGTACTGCAAAAATGGTATCATCTGTTTTCCATCTACACCATGCCTCGGCCTCGCATGAGCTTAATGTTCAGCTTGCCGATAAAAGAATCCAGCATGAAGCCCAGCCAGTCTATCTTGGCGTTACTCTCGATCGCACTCTGTCATTTCACGAACATCTCATAAAAACTACAGCAAAGGTGGGTGCGAGGAATAACATCATTGCAAGCCTGGCCAGCTCCTCATGGGGCGCCAGCGCTTCCACACTATGATCATCATCTCTGGCATTATGGTATTCCACTGCAGAATACTGTGCCCCAGTATGGTTCTGTAGCCCCCATGTCCACTTGGTCGATTCCAAATTATATTCCTCCATGAGGATAATTTCTGGAACCATCCGTTCCACCCCGGTTCCATGGCTGCCAGTTCTTAGCAACATCGCCCTGCCAGATATTCGTTGGGATGCGGCATCATCTAAGTTCATTTCCCACGTCTACGCTCGACCGGACCTGCCAATATACGTGGATATCTTCGCCCACCCTGTCCAATGCTTGACGTCTCGTCACCCAATCTGGTCCCCTACGCCTACACTGAACTTCTCTGTTCCAGACTCTTGGAAACAGAGTTGGCAGTCAGCTGAGGTAAAGAACAAACACCTCATCACAGACCCCTGCAAGCATCAACCCGGCTTTGACCTAGCACGTTATGATTGGGCCCTCCTCAATCGCTATCAAACAGGCCATGGTCGGTGCGCCGCTATGTTCCATCGCTGGGGAGCCAGAGATGACCCGAACTGCCCCTGCGGCTTCAGACAGACTGTGACCCACATAGTCAACGACTGCCACCTCTCCAGATTCAAAGGAGGTCTTGAAACTTTACATCTGGCTCAACCTGACACTGTTGACTGGCTTTGGAAGAAGGGCAAACGCTAGAAGAAGAAGAAGAAGAACACAGGCAGGCCCGAGGGATGCCAGGCTAGCTTCATGGGCAGGAGACAGATGACCAGGGACTCATGGCTGAGCTGGGAAACAGTATCTCTTTATTCATGTTGAAAGCAGCACAATCTAAGCCATCTCTAATCACAATCCTGTCCTTATATATACTCGCCAGGTAGAGTGGAAACAGGATGTGACATAGAGAGGGTGCAGCGAAAAGTGACTGGTGGAAATCAAGGTGTGACAAGGAGAGGGGGTGGAGCAAAAAGACATCATGAATCAGTGGGGATTAAACCAATGTCCTGCAGGCAGGGCGGTGCTTCTTTAACAGTGGTTATGTAAATAGAACACAGTGTTAAGCAAGGGGGATTAAACCAATGAAACAGAAGGGGTTTTAGAAGCAGAATTAGAAGCATACCAACAGAGGGACAATGTGTTAGAGGTCAAGAACTCATGTCAGAGTGCTGGGGCTCAAAGGATGTATTCCGGGAACAGCCAAGGGTCACGCAGAGTCCAAGGTGGACATGCTATATACAGGCTCTTCAAAGCAGAATTGGAGCTGGCAAACTGGTTCTCACAAAGATGCAAGCAAACAGTAGCCATGGCAAGGCCCAGAGCTAATAATAAACAAAGCAGTCTCCTAATTAGTGCAAATAAAACAAGATGACAAGCTTGATGGAATGTTTCAAAGCAGACAGAGTGGGTCAGACGAAGATGCAAGGGCAGATGCCACTGCAGGCATGTGGTGGAGGAGGTAGCCTGCTTACATGAGGAAGGAGACCTAAGTGCTTGCATCTTTTCTGTCTAAACTAAGCCCTCTGCAAGGTTATGCATGGGGTCTTAAAAAATCAGTCCTTCACTATTGCAACATTCTGCACTCCCTGCAAGACCAGCAGAATTACTTAATGCTATATCCACATTCCAGGTGCAGGGCAGTACACAACTAATGGGATAATAGAATGTGAATCTTAATGATTCAAAGGTGTTTCATCAAAAATAATATTCTACCCTTTCTTAGCAATGTTATGCAGTCATTAATGCTGTGGATAGAATTTATTTTGTGTTATAACTGAAAAGGTTTTGACTCTTATGAACCATTGGGATTCTTTTCTTTCTCTCTCTCTCTCTCTCTCTCATCAGTGGATCTTCACCTGGAGATAACTTATCAGATAGAAATTAATAAGCAACAGGGCCAGATGGTGGTGCACTTGTTAGAAAAGACATGCTATATGACACAAGATTCAGGTGTATCTTCTGGTCTCATCTGCAGGGGGAATCTTCATAAGACATGAAGCAGGGTTGTAGGTGTCTCTCTTCATCTCTACCTCTACCTTCCACTTCCTTATCAATTTCTCTCTGTCTCTGTGCAACATATTTTTTAATTTGGTAATAAAAATTAATTTGAGAGATAGAGACAGAGGGAGAGAGTCAGACGCCACAGTGCAGAAGCTCCTCCTAGTTCAGTGAAGGCCAGGCTAGAACCTGGTTTCATCATGGCTAAGCAGGCACCCTCTCAGATGAGTTATCTGACCAATACAGAATATCTTTATTACATTATTATGCTAATTTTGAATAAGCACTGGAATAGTGATCTTCCTACAAATGGTAGTCAGGGGCCTGTGCCTGAGTCATTGTGTATAGTAACACAGACATGCTCTATCAAGTACACTACCACCTGGCCCCACTATTTCTTGATTTTTACCTGATCTCTACCACTTAAAGAAAAGCAACTGGAATGTACATAGTATAGTGTGAAATCGGTCATTTAAGTTCATGGAAAAATAATGGCTTCAAGCCTACAATATATTGAGGTCTCCCAGACAGAGCACCCAAGCTCCTTTGGGATACATCTTCAAGCTACTGCTAAGAGGTCTTGTGGTCTTCAGGTGTCTGCAAGCATGAGCTATGATTCCACCGTAATAGCCAGGGCCAGTCACGTGACCCTCGGTGCTCCATCTAATACGTGAGACCCAGAGAGGGGGAATCCTGAGGCTGCTTGATCTGTAAGCAAGGAGGATTCACAGCCTCTTAAGTGATAAATGCAGAAACATGTGTAGGCCATCATTCACCATCCAAATCCCATTTATTACAGCTCAGTGAATTTTTTTTCCCTTATAGATCTTTTGCTCAAAATATTTTCCTTTGATTTTTATGAATAGTCATTAGTTTTCATATTTAACATATTGAGATGTATTTGGTGGTTGTTTACTAAATAGCATGATTTATCTCACAGATAGGGAATATATATTTGTGAAGTGTATTCATAGATTTATCTCTTCTGAGAGACTATATATCTTCTCTCTACAAATACACACACACACACAGATAGAGATCTCATCACACAGAAATTCTCTCATTTTTTCTCAACACACATCTTCAGAGTGACTAACGAATGCCAGACTTTCTCAGACAGATAAATCTCTAGGATTCAAGTTCTTTCAAAGTAGGTCTGTTTAAGACCTGCATTCTTTAAGAAGTACGTAGGCCTGTTTAGGGCTACTAAGTAAAGCCACCTAGAAACTGTATCAGACATCTCCTGCCTCTGAAATGAAGTGTTAGGGACCATGGACACCTCTCAGCCTCACACTGGTTACCCACTAAGTAAAACCAAAGCACAGGACAGTCACATGGCATGAAATCAAAGTCTCTTCTTTTCCTAAAGGAAACACATGCCTATCTCCTAATGAATTTCCTAAATAGGCTCAGATCATACAAAAAATTTAAACTCAAACTATATCTGACTCTATAATACTCTATCAATACTTACATATTTGGATTACCATTTATATCAACATTCAACTCACAGTTTTATAAGGTGGGACTATACTGATGTGTAACAATAAGTGACTTAACTCTTTCACTATTTGGACATTTATACTCAGTTCTATGTCCCTTTCCTCAGGGAAAGGATGGAGTTGAAAATAAAGGATTAACTAGGGAAAGATAGAACTGTTAACTAGGGAAAGATAGAACTGGGGGTATAGATTCACCTGCCAACACCCATGTCCAGCAGAGAAGCAATTACAGAAGCCAGAACTCCCACCTTTTGCTTTCCATAGAGAATTTTGGTTCTGTACTTCATTTTACTTTCTTTCTCTCTTTCTCTCTCTCTCTCTCTCTCTCTATCTCTCTCTTTTTATCTCTCTCTTTATCTCTCTCTCTTTCTCCCTTCTTTAACCTCCAACCCACCTCAGAGTCCTTTACTTTGGTGCAATACACCAACTCCAGTCCAAATTCTGCTTAATGTTTTCCCTTCTGATCTTGTTTTTCAATCTATGAGTGAGATCATCCCATATTAATCCTTCTCTTTCTGGCTGATCTCACTTCACATGAGTTTTTCAAGCTCGATCAAAGATGGGGTGAAGAAGGTGAACTCACCATTTTAATAGCTCAGTAGTGTTCCATTGAGTATCTAGACCACAAATTTCTCCACCACTCATCTGTTGTTGGACACCTGTGCTGCTTCCATAATCTGGATTTTCCAATGGCACAATGTGGTCCCCAGGCCTGAGGTGTGACCAGTGACTGAAGAGTGTGAAGGCTACATTTTTTCAGGACATCCATCAGACCTCCAAAAGTAAAAATGCCCAAATGAAGCAAGCTGAGAATTTTGTCATTTTATTTTATTAGTGATAATAAGTTATTTATGATAATAGGGGTATAATTTCACACTATTCCCACCAACAGAATTTTGTATCCTCATTCCCTCCATTGGAAGCTGAAGTTGTTTTCTCAACGTCACAGATATGGGTTGACTATACCCATTTTTTGTATGTATGGTCTTGCCTTTTTTTGCCAGAGTACTGCTTATCTCTGGCTTATGGTGATATGGGGGATTGAAACTAGGACCTGGGAGCTTCAGGTATGAAGATGGTTAGCATAACCATTATGCTATCTTCCCCACCCCTCTCCCTTTATAAGTCACACCTATTACTACTTCTGTATGTCTTTCCTTTTTTCCTCTTTTCTCTCTGGGTCCTGTAGGGATTGCAGTTCATAGCTCTCTGGTCATCTTCCTCTAACATATTTTCCCCTCTAGGAGTGTGGACCAAAATTATTTTAGGGGTGCAGAAGGTGGGAGTTCTGGCTTATGTAACTGCTTCTCCACTGGACATGGACTTTGGCAGGTGAATCCACACCCCCAGCCTGTTTCTGTCTTTCCCTAGTGAAGCAGGTCTCTGGGAGGGGAGGTTCCAGGACATATTGGTGAGGTGTCAACGCAGGGAAGTCAGGATGGCATCATGGTCGCATCTGCAACTTGGTGGCTGAAAAATGGTGAAGCAGGACACATTGTTTGGCAAAAAGGAAGCTAAAGGTAGGAATAGAGCAGATTAAACTAGGCATCTTTGTGCGAGAAGAAGTTAAGAAGTTTATTTCAGGTACATTCCCAGGAGCCCATGACTTTAGCAATTTTTACCTGAGCCTGATAGCTAACACTGGGTGGACTAAAAATATTATCTGGGAAGATGGTGGTGTCAGAATTGAGAATAGGCCCAAAAAGCAGGATTAGGGCAGAGAGTAGCTCTCAACTATTAGGAAAGCATATAAATACCATTATCTATTCACCCCACTGATCTGAGCCAAGGCTCACATGGACTAATATTTATCACAGTAGCCTGTGTAACCTTTGCATCCGTCATCCCTTGCAGTCCATGGTCACAGATAGAACATGCTAGGCTGCACTCATCTCAGGACCCAGCCTCCCTAGTCTCAACCATTGCTGCTATAGTGAGGGCAAGGTCCTGGAAAGGCCCACAAGAGTGCTTATGACAATCCTGATGGAAGCGACTAGTGATGGTGGAGAGAAGGATCTATTAGAGATATTAGCCCATTGAATCTACATGGAAATCCAAGGATTCCCTGACCAGAGCCTCAGGTGATGGTGTGGTATTGTCTCAACCAAAGAAGCCATTACTCAGTAAGGCAGTCTCTTGTCCTTATCCAAGTAAACCAAGGGTCTAAAGAACAATGACTGTACTGGATTGTTGTGTGGCTGGCATCTCACAGACCCAAGCCCTATTTCTCTAATATTCTTCCCTGAATTGTCTGATATATCATCATCAAATATGCATGACTTGAAATTAGCAAACCTCATGGAAGATAGTTTTGCAATTACTTTAAACATTTGTTATTTCTAGATGTTGTGAAAGTCATATGAGAGCTATGGATTCTTTTCAGACTTTTTTGGGTGGAGTCTCTTCCCAGGCACAAAACTTTGGCTTATCTGCTTTGTTGTGCACCAGACGCAGGGGTCCTATAAGGAATGTTCCACGGCAGTAGGAGTGAGTGATTGGATCTTTCCCTGTGTAAATAGCAAGAGACATTACCAGAGATCACCAGGGGAATGTTTCTTGAACAATCCATTTATTGAACAGCAAAGTAGGGTTTATAAGGAGATGTAGGAGAAAGTAAGTTATCTATTCCATATATGGTTTTGGAGAAGAAGGACAAAGAGAAATGGGGGGGTTGAGAAAAGGTCAGAGCATCCCTAGTAAATGTTGAACAAGGGTTTTAGTTGATCAAAGGAATGAAGGAAGTAGGGTTACCAATAACTATCAGACAGAGAGGAGCCTTAAGAGAGGAGATAGATCATGTAGGATTAGAAGGGCAGGAGTGGGTGGAGGAGTAAAGAGGATGTTCTTGGTTATAGTTTAATAGAGCAGAACAAAGACGTGTGGGTCATGTATGATCAAAGAAGATGGACTTCTATTAACTTCTGAGTAAATGAAGCAACTGGTTTGAGAACAAGGAAATGGGCTGCGTGCAGGGTCCTTTGTGAAGCAGGGAGGCTTATAGGGGAGACATTTATTTCCTGGTGGTCGTTTTCCCTCCACACTCAATCTCAAGCAGAGAGAGACTAACAGGAAAGGTCGTACCATCAGACTCCTACTTTTTAATAGGAGGTCCCACAATTTTCCTACAGATTCTTTATACCAGACAAGGCATATCCAAAACTAGACTCTTGTATCTCATTTTATGGCTTCTCTTATGCAATTTTGAAAGTGATTATTATTGTCTTTCTTGTTATATTCAGGACTTTACAGTTCTGAGATAACTTTTTTGGAAAGAAAATGACACACAGACAGAGGCAGAGTTAGAGAGAGGGAGACACACAGAAGGAAAGATGTTACAGCATAGAAAAGTTTCCTTGTGCAACGTTGACTGGGCTTGAACCCAGGCAGCGAGTTTGGCTTTCTCCAATGGAAGCCACCCCATTGCCCAACTTAGGCTCTCAGTGGGGATGTTAACTTGTGCAGCCATTACGAAGAGCCATATGAAGATTCTTAGAAAAAAAAAAAACTAAATTAAAAATAATCCATAAGATCCAACTACCCAGTTCTAATTACAAAAACATTAAGCCACAGAAATATGTGCACTTCCATGTTCATTGCAGCATTATGTACAACAGCCAAGAACTGGAGCCAACTTGAGTGACTGTCGAGTAAGGAATGGATCTGAGAGATAAGTTTATGCTCACAATGAGGTATCACTCAGTCATAAAGAAAGATGACACTATGCCATTTGGCGTCCAGCTAGGATAGACCTGGAGGCCTTTATGCAAAGTGAAGTAAGCCAGATGGAGAAAGACAAACACAGTATGATTTCACTCATATGTGGTAAACAGCACAAATGAACACACAGATGAACAACAGTAAACTTTGGTCTATAAGGCCAATTAGTGGTTACCATAAGGGAAGCAGGAGATGGAATGAGGGGCTGGAGGGGTGGGAAGAGCCAGAAATCAGGATGAAAGGAACACATGTTGGTCTGTAATGAGGAACAACGGAACCTGTATGGCATTCTGATGCCATAAAACCTCAACGAGCAACAAGAAGACAATTTAATGATATGCATTACACTTAGGAAACATGATTTTAGGTTTAGAACACCAACTCCAGCAGCACCTGGTCCAACCATGGGCTTTATCTCAAAATGTTAAATAGGATGGTGATGTTTTCAATGATGGATGGAACAGGGAGAAGTGAAGGGGGACAGATAAGTGATGTTCATAGGAACTGAGGGTGGTGCTGAGTAGACATGGCAGAGAACAGCAAATGAAGAGCATCAGGGAAATAGACCAGTGTGTCAGAGCACAGGCCCACATACCTGAAGGACTGGAGGTCCAAGGTTCAATCCTCCATGTCACCATGTACCAGAGCAGAGCAGTCTATCTCTCATGATATAAATAAAAGCATACAAGAGGCAGCACAGTGAACAAAGCATAGAACTGGAAGACATGGCCCTGAGTCTGGTCCATATACCACATGTGCCAGAGCAATACTCTTCCCTCCATTGTCTCAAATAATAATAAAAACTTAAAATATAAATAAATACATCCGTTAAGAAAAGAGGGTAACCAGATAGCTTGGCTGGAAAGTGTTCTTGCTTTGTCCTGCATAAGGACCAGGTTCAAGACCAGCTCTCACCAATCGGGGGAGCTTCAGTGCTGTGAGGTCCATCCCTGTCTCCTTCTTTCTTCCTTTTTTGTTTCTGAAAAAGCCTTCCCAGATCAGTGACGTTCCAGCAGTGACATAAAATGAAGGAGTAAAGAAAGGAAAAGAGAGGGAGGTTGGGAAGGAGGGACTGGATTCATGTGTTCAGAACCAACTCAAAGAGCACATGTAATCTGATTTCTTTAGGACTCCGTGGTTTCCCATGATATTACTGTTGTACTTACTTTTCTGCTGATGTCATTAAGCCAGAGAGAGGCCTTGTGCCTGTGAGGCTGGACAGCACTGATGTTCCCTGCTGGTGGGCTGAGTCACAGGCTGTCCAGAGGACCTGCTCCTAACATCACGGCTGGATGAGGAACCTGTGTGAAATAATTCTTGCACACGCTGTCTGTGCATCCAAACACGATGGACTCATGGAAGGCAGGCAGGTCATCATCACTGCATTTCATCTTTCCAGTCGCTTTGTCAGACTGGATGAGCTGAAATACCAGCAGTACCAGTAGTACCAGTAGTACCAGTAGTATCAGCAGTACCAGTGGTACCAGTAGTATCAGTAGTACCAGTAGTATAAACAGTACCAGTAGTACCAGCAGTACCAGTGGTACCAGTAGTATCAGTGGTACCAGTAGCACCAACAGTACCAGTAGTACCAGCAGTACCAGTGGTACCAGCAGTACCAGTGGTACCAGCAGTACCAGCAGTACCAGTGGTACCAGTAGTACCACCAGTACCAGTGGTATCAGTAGTACCAGCAGTACCAGTGGTACCAGTAATATCAGTGGTACCAGTAGTACCAACAGTACCAGTAGTACCAGCAGTACCAGAAGTACCAGTAGTATCAGTGGTACCAGTAGTATCAGTGGTACCAGTGATGCCAGTGGTACCAGTAGTACCACCAGTACCAGTGGTATCAGTAGTACCAGCAGTACCAGTGGTACCAGTAATATCAGTGGTACCAGTAGTACCAACAGTACCAGTAGTACCAGCAGTACCAAAAGTACCAGTAGTATCAGTGGTACCAGTAGTATCAGTGGTACCAGTGATGCCAGTGGTACCAGTAGTACCAGCAGTACCAGTGGTATCAGTAGTACCAGAAGTACCAGCAGTACCAGTGGTACCAGTAGTACCAGCAGTACCAGCAGTACCAGTAGTATCAGTGTTACCAGTAGTATCAGTGGTACCAGTGGTGCCAGTGGTACCAGTAGTACCAGCAGTACCAGTGGTACCAGTAGTATCAGTGTTACCAGTAGTACCAGAAGTACCAGCAGTAACAATGGTATCATCAGTACCAGTGGTACCAGCAGTACCAGTAGTACCAACAGTACCAGTAGTACCAGCAGTACCAGTAGTACCAACAGTACCAGTAGTACCAGCAGTACCAGCAGTACCAGTGGTAGTAGTGATACCAGTACTACCAGCAGTACCAGCAGTACCAGCATTACCATCGGTACCAGTGGTACCAGTAGTATCAGCGGTAACAGTGGTAACAGCAATACCAGTGGTACCAACAGTACCAGCGGTACCAATGATACCAGTGGTACCAGTAGTACTAGTGGTACCATCAGTACCAGCATTACCTCAGTACCAGCAGTCCCACTAGTACCAATAATGTGCATGGAGCTTGATGGCATCAGTGCACAGAGGCTTCTGAGAGCACAATACAATAGCATGGTTGTGTTTTCAGATAAATTACTGAAAGAATCATAAACTCCATCATTTTTATTACCTCATTTTATTTTTCAGACACAAAGAAATTGCTCTGAAAAACATTTAAAATCAGAGAACTTTGAGGGAAGCTAAAGTTTCCCGGGAAGTTATGCCCAAGAACTGACATCACAGCTTTAACCCTTATCTTTAAACTCAGGTCATTTCTGTTCTGGCACTGTTCACATGTACCAGATGCTTCTTTCCTTTCCTTTCAAGATTTAGACTTTTAAAAATAATTTTTCAAGTTCAAAGCACAGTGCACTGCCAAGTCTGCCAACTTTTGATATGTCCCACCTTCCCTGGCCAGTGGAGACTGAGGACCTTTCAGAACAGAACAAGTTGGTTGTGTGAAGACAGAATGAAAGGAGAAATCCAAGGAGGCCCAAAGCAGCAGCTGCCCTCACTGAGAACTGTGGCAAGGAATTCAGCGAAGAAGGAGATGTGTGTGCCGCAAATAGAAATCGTACTGAGCAGAAAAAACCAAGGCTTGTGAAATCCAACCCATGTCAGTTGGAAGGAAGGCCCAGGGGGGATCTGTGGGTCTGGGATACATACAGAAGGACAGAAAGTTAAGAGAAGCCTAGGCAAAACTGGGCACATTTCCAGAAAGTAACCAGCCCCGCGTGATACAGAGAGCTGTGGAGAGGGGGAGGTATCGGAAAGGGACAGCCATGTCATGTTGGGAGAAAGTTATGAAGACACGGGTGTCAGAGAGGTGTTGCATGGATACAGACAGACTGTAATCTTCTTCCCTCTTTTTAAAAAACATTGAGAGGATGGATAGTTTGATATCCACTCTGAAACTATCAATTTAACAGCCACTGAAGCAAAGAATAACGAGATGTCAGAGTTCCCCAGTCAGCCTTCAGGGCTGCTGAATGTTCTCCCCATGAAAGAAGAGGAAATTGGAGGGAGGAAGGGACAGATAGATGTTCAGAGAAAAAGGGAATGGACACAAAGAAGACAGAAGAAATTGATCTTTCACGGAGACTGGAGTCTAAATCAAAGAAGACCAAGCCTGGAGTGTTCTGAACCACAATTAAAGGAGGTGATTATCAAGGCTATGCTTGTGGGGGCACAGACGTGTATACATCCCCCTCACAGCTGGAAAGCTTTTTGTGGATGTCAAACACAACTTCTTGGTTGTTATTGGGGGGTTAGAATATACAAACGCTGGAAAGATTCTCCTCTTCAGAGCAGAAAGCCATAGTCCATTGGCACAAAGTCAGTTAAATGGCCCCTGAACCAAGGACAGGCTCTGCAATAAAGCTTGTGGGACTTGCAGTCAGGCTGCCCCTTATCTTCACAGAGGGGTTTGCAGTGGGGCTGGCTCTTTACTCACCTCAGCATACACTGCCTGACACCACAGAGCCCTCGGACCATCTCCTTCACAATTATAATCACAGAGGCATGCTCCCAAAGAGAAAGGGATGGAAAAGGAGAGCTCTTCATTCCTCCACACAGGCATATATATACTCTACACCCCTGATCATAAAAAGCCAAGGGGAAGCCATTTCTTCCCTGCCTGCCCTTAGCCAAAAGAACAGAATTCTGAACAGGTCACAGTGTGGCGGAGGCACCAAACAACTCCTAATGTAGTCAGTCATCAGGCTTTGCAGAGTCATCTTCATCTTGTGGGCCTGGAAATGCTGGGCTAGCGTGGGGGTGCCTCTTCCCGGGCGTGTACTCTGGGCTGAAGAGAACTTGACCAGAGCCAGCATGGGCTGCTACTCACTCAGTGATTTGAGGGAGATGACTCAGGAACCAAACATGTGGTGGAGAGACAATGCAAAACCTTTATTGATCAGAGAGCCATGGCAGAAGTGGCAAGGCGGAGATGGAAATGGCTAGGAAAGGGGTGGATAAAGGCAAAATGAGGCTGGAAAGGTGGAACTTCCTTAGCAACTGATGCAAGGGTTTTAACTGGTGCGATTAATACTGTTCTGGAGGCAGGGAGGGTAGAAAGAAGATATATCAAAAGAATATAATGGGTGAGGATCTTCAGGCAAAACAATGATTATGAAGATAGGCCATAGTATCAGGAATGCAGGGTGGAGCAGGGAGAGCTGGCTTAATGCTTTGTGAGGCTCCTCACAATTTCCTGACATGGAAAGAATGAAAAAAATCAGGCAGGAACTGGTGAAATCAATAGTGGCTTTGGAGAGACAGAGGGAGAGAGAGAGAGAGAGAAACAGAGAGAGAGAGATAGAATCTGGAACAGCCAGCCTGTTCAGTGGGTGCACTTGTACTCACTAACACCCTCCAGCCTTCTGCAGCAGGGCTACTGGTTAGAAGCTCTCAGCGCCAGCTAACTATTTTCAGAGTCAGAAACACTGTTTCTGTAAAGCATTCTTCTCTTCACTGACTGATCTGCAGAAATGGTTTCTTTAGAATTACATCAATGAGGAACTGTAGATCATGGGAAAGAGAATGCTAGGCTTTGGCCTATTTCAGCAGCGGCCAGGGGTGTGTGGGCCCAGTGCTGCAGCTGCTGCCTGACAGGAACCAGCCCAGAAGCTAATGAAACTGCCTTTGCACCTGATGAACCCAGGTGTCCCTTTGACACCCCATCCTTGCAAGAAATTGTTGCTCTATGTTGGATGGAAGTGGATCTTTCTGGACTAGCACAAGTCTCCATACGGCCTTTGTTTTCAGACACTATAGGTTAATAAGAGATGAAAGACTGAAGAGGAAAGAAAAGAAAAGAGAGGTTCATGGAATGTTGTTTCTTCCTCGACCCCACTCTTCATCCATCCTTGCTGGGCACTGTCTTTACTGGGCACCCTGGGGATGGGTCACAGCACAGCATGTGCTCTACCATGCATACAGACTAGAGTTTGAGCCCCGTCATCACAGGGCAACGTCTGCCCAGGGGAATCTTCATGAGCTGTGGAAACAGTTGTGGTATCAGTCCACACCTCATCTCCTCTTCATCTCTATCTCTGTCTATATCATCTCCATCTTCCTTCTGTGTCTCATTCTTATCTCATTTCCACCAGAGCAGAGGAATTATATACGTGCAGAATCCCGGTGATAGTCCTGGTGGGAAAAATCCACCTTACTGATGTGTCCTGCAGATGAGATATATATCTCGACATTTGCCAGCCCACGTATGCTCCCTCTGTGGGTGAGCAGAGGATCTGTGTGCAGGGAGAAGGCAGGGAAGGCTGGCTTCAGCTAAATACTGAACTAGCAAAGATAGGACACTTTTTCAATTTCTTTATCTTTCTATTCTGGTAATATTAACATAGCCTATCCCTTCTTATTCTACAAGATGTGATATTTTTTAAGAGGGACCTATATTTCCCTCTCCAACACCAGGACAGCTTCAATGTGACTTTGGAGTGCAGAGAGTGGAGGAGAAGGTTGGAATCTTTAGAAAGTCTAGATTTCCAACTAGGAAAAGGTCTGGATGGTGATACTATTTACTGAAATAAAGATCATGGAAGGTAGATCATGTTGAGGGTCAATTTGGGATGCCTCCTGTCTGAGACATCAATCATCCACTAGAGATGTCTGTTAGATTGCTGGACATAGGCTCTGGGACTCAGGGGAGACACCAGCTGCAAAAAGCAGGCTGAGAAGCCAGAATAAAAAGGGAGGAAGGAGGAGGGAGGAGGGCAGTAGGTGAAGTGCACATGAAGTGAAGCACAAGGACCGGTTCAAGGATTCTGTTTCAAGGATTCCAGTTCTAGGCCTGACTCCCCACCTGCTGGGGGTGGGGGTAGGGTCACTTCACAGGCGGTGAAGCAGATCTGAAGGCATCTGTCTTTCTCTACCCCCTCTGTCTTCCTGTCTTTTCTTGATTTCTTTATGTCCTATCCAACAAGAGCAACAGCAATGGCAACAATAATGATAATGACAAAAACAAGAGCAACAAAATGGGGAGAATGGCCTCCAGGAGCAGTGGATTTGTAGAGTGGGCACCAAGCCCCAACAATAACCCTGGAGGCAAAAAAAAGAAAAAGAAAGAGATAAAGAAAGAAAGAAAGAAAGAGAGAGAGAAAGAAAGCAAAGACCCCCATGAGAATGAAGAAGTTGTGAAGCTGATTTAGTCTGCCACTGACAGAGACCAGGAGGTAGTTCACATTGTGGGACACACATTTTACCATGAAGGAGAACCTGGGTCCAAATCTCAGCTCTGTTCTGTGCCCCTGGGTGCCATGCCAAGTGGCCTGGGCATTCCCTCACCCAGCTGGCCGCGGGAACCTGGCACCCAGGGTTCTGCAGGGACGCAGGGTGCACCTTCCTCTGCTCCACCTCGCACAGTTGACCACAAACTGCTCCCCCAGCGTCCCACACACAGACTTTGCTCACAGCAATGCTCACATATTTGTTCCTGGGGATGCCTCATTCACTGTCTTCCCTTCCCCAGGTGGAGGCTTGGCAAGAGCTGCATCTTCTCTGCAGGGACCGTCCTGGAGCTGGGCCTGGGTTTCTGTGTCTGTGTCTGGATCAGTCTTAGATGGGGGACATCTTCCTGCAGCTGCTGCTCCTTCCAGCAGAGGAAGTGTGTGCCTGTCTTCCTTAAATCTTCCTTGCCTCCTACCCCAACTGTCTCTTTGTTTACTCTCTTTCTCTTCTCCTCAATGCCCTTCTCTCCCTCTTTCTGTTTCCTTTCAACTTCTGGCAGTTGCTGCTTATTCACAGATATGAGTTTACCTTAACCATGACCCTCTTGTAGGAGGCAGATTTGCATCTGGTCTGCAAACAGCTTCAGGAGCCTGGGCAAGCAAGTGTTTGCATGCGAAGATAGTGTGGGGGTGCCTCTTCTTGTACTCTCTGGGTTGGAGAGATCGTGACCGGAGCCAGCCTGGGCTGCCACTCACTCAGCAACGAGAGAGAGAGATGACCCAGGAACAGAGCTGCTGGTGGCAAGGTGATTCAATCCTGTATTGATCGGAGAGCCAAGGGTTTTAAGAGTCGGACACAGAAATGGCAAGTTGGAAACAGAAATGGTTAGGAAAGGGGTGGTGGAGAAAGGCAAAAGGGAGCTGGAAAGGTAGGAACTTCCTTAGCAACTGCTGAGAGGGTTTTAACTGGTAGGATAAATAATACCCTGGAGGCAGGGAGGGTCTTGAGGGTAGAAAGAAGCTAGATCAAAAGAATGGAATGGGTGGGGATCTTTCAGGCAAAACAATGATTGTGTAGATAATAAGGGAGCAGGCCATAGTATCAGGAATGCAGGGTGCTTTGTGAGGCAGGGAGTCTGATAAGTGGGGCACACCTTGGGGGGTTTGTCCTTCCTTGATCAACCTCTCAGTAGAAAAAGGGACTGACAGGATAGGTGTCCCCTCAAGTCAAGCTCTGCCAAGCTCAACCGCATCCTCACAATTTCCCGACATCTGCATCCTGTGCTCCCAGAGTCTTAGAATCAGGCCTCGTGGAATATGGCCTCTCTTCATTTAAGGAAGCTGCCTGATGTAGTAGTAATAGGGTCTATGTATTCCCAGAGAGGATTAAGGACCATACAATAACGTTGTATCTGAAACCCCATGATGAGCAGTGTCACCTTTCCAGAAAATAGCTGCAGACTAGGGATGACATTAAGATGTCTCTGATCGGGAGTCGGGCTGTAGTGCAGCGGGTTCAGCGCAGGTGGCGCAAAGCACAAGGACCGGCATAAGGATCCCGGTTCGAACCCCGGCTCCCCACCTGCAGGGGAGTCGCTTCACAGGCGGTGAAGCAGGTCTGCAGGTGTCTATCTTTCTCTCCTCCTCTCTGTCTTCCCCTCCTCTCTCCATTTCTCTCTGTGATATCCAACAACAACAACAACAACAATAACTACAACAATAAAACAACAAGGGCAACAAAAGGGAATAAATAAATAAAATAAATATTAAACAAAATATAAAACAAAAAAGATGTCTCTGATCAGCCAAAACTTGTGATTAAACTCTGGGCTTTAGACCAAGGTCCTCACAGGAACACTACCTGGGACTCTGCCATCCAAACAGACACCATTTCTACTTATTCCCATGTAACTCAAAATTGGGGGTCAGATGTCTAGCCTCAGAGTTAATTGGAAAGAGCTGCTTTGTCACTAGATAGTGAGCCAATAGTCAGGGGCCAGGGGCTGGGAGCCTGAGCCAGCAACCTACTTTGCCATGCACATGGCCCAGGTTCAAGCCTGCACTAACCCCTGCACTACAGGAATCTCTGTTGCTGTGACATACCTCTCTCTCTAGCTCCTGCTCTTTGTGTCTTTTTCTCTCTCTATCTTAAAAAAATAACTAAGTTTGGAGCAGTCACATCCTGTGATGACAAAAATAGTAAAGGAATAAGAAATAGAGGCTGAGTGATATCACACCTGATTGATCACACACATTACAGTGCACAGTGGCATGTGTTAAAACCTCCCCCACTGGCACTTTTTATAAAAATATTCTAAGACTTTATTTTATTTGATAGAACAGAGAGAAAAATGGGAAGGGACAGGGGCATAGAGAGGGAAAGACAGAGAGACACCTGCAGCCCTGCCTCACCACTCCTGCAGCTTTCTCCCTTTGCCCTACAGGTGGAGACCAGGTCCTTGTACATGGCAACCCATGCACCTAGCCAGGTGCACAGTCCCCCTCCCCCTGGCATTCTGAATTGATGTTACCCCCATCTCAGGACTGTGCTAGCCCCTCTGGTGGTGCCACCGCACAGCTTTGACTGAGTTACCCGGCCCCTAGTTTTCTTAACTGGCCTTCCAGTCTCTGTGTGCATCCTCTCAGGTCCTTCTTCAGCAGTGCTCACCATAGTGAGCCCTTTTAACTGTAAACAGCCTCTTACTTCTCTTCTGCACCCAACAACATGCTGGCTTCTGACCCACCTGAACTAAAAGCCAGGTCTGCACAAATGCCCAGAGAGTAGTCTAGATCTCCTGCCAGGGCCCTCCATCTATGACTCCTCAGTTCATCTCCCCACTGTGCTCCTCAACACATCCAGCGATCAAGCCCCTGGGGCTCTCTCTGCAACTGCTGTCAGCCTGGAAGTCCCTTGAAGGTAGGCTCCTTGCTACCATTTAACCCCAGGAGGAAGACAGGAGGCTCCTCCTCAGACCACATGCTCTCCAGCCCACAGGCCCTTTCCTGCGCCTGTAGCCTCCTTAACAGCAGTGCTCATACCCGTTGTTCCAGCCTCAGACACAACAGACAGGTTCCTCGTAGTCTTGAAAAAATAGGAGAGGAGAAGGACAGCTCTGAGCTCCAGGGCTGGGAAAGGAGTGAGAAGGGGAAGGTCCTTGACTGTGAACTTCGGATCACTTGGCGCTTCTTGTGCTCAGAGGAACACCCGGTCGAGCACAACCTTACCTACCATGCTCGAGGATCTAGGTTTGAGCCCCAGCTCCCCACCTGTGGGGGAGGCTCCATGAGAGGTGAAGCAGGGCTGCAGGTTTCTAGTTTTTTTCTCCTTCTCTGTCTATCATTTCACTCTCAATTTGTTCTGCCTTAATATGTAGGGAAATTATGAGAATATGATTGAGCATGGCGTGGAACCTCCTATTAAAAATGGGAGTCTGATGGCATGACCTTTCCTATTAGTCTCTCTCTACTTGAGATTGAACATGGAGGGAAAACAACCACCAAGAAATATCTCTTCTGAAACCTCCCTGCTTCACAAAGGACCCTGCATGTAGCCTATTTCCTTGTTCTCAAACCAGTTGGTTCATTGACTCAGAAGTTAGTAGAAGTCCATCTTCTTTGATCACACATGTCCCACACATCATTGTTCTGCTCTGTCAGACTATAACCAGGGACATACTTTACTTCTCTACCCACTCTGGCCCTTCTAATCCTACATGATCTATCTCCTCTCTTAAGGCTCCTCTCTGTCTGCTAGTTATTGATAACCCTACTTCCTTGTTTCCGTTGATCAATTAAACTCCTTGTTCAACATTTACTAGGGATGCTCTGACCTTTTCTCAGCCCCCCATTTCTTTTGTCCCTCTTCTCCAAAACCATATATGAATGGATAACTTACTTCCTCCAATAACCCCTTATAAACCCTACTTTGCTGTTCAATAAATGGATTGCCCATGAGACGAGTCCCTGGGTCTTCTCTCGCCCTGACACTAGCATCGGGCACAGAGAGAGACCTGGACAGCTTTACCCCTTCTGCCCCAGAACATTCTCTTAGGCCCCTGCATCTGGTGTGCAACAGACAAGGTAAGCCAGGAGTTTGTGCCTGGGAAAGAGGCCCCCCAAAATCCTGACACTAATAAAAATCATAATAAAGAAAAATAAAAAGGGAAAATGTCTGCAGGAAGCAGTGAGTTTATCATGCAGGCACTGAGCCCCACTGATAATTCTGGTGGCAGTAAAAATAGCAGATAAGTAAATAAATGGATAAATGAAAAGGCTTAATGATCTAGTGAGGTAGAGCTAAGAGAAAACAAGATTCAGGGACACAAGGCAGTAGGCAGAAGCAGTGTGCCTCTCATGATCTAGCTTATTATCATTGATCTGGAAACTCCCCAACTTCAGCTCCCTAAGGCCACACCTCAGAATTGCCTCTCCTGCTTGCTACCCAGACTGGACCCACTGGTCTTCACAAGGTAACATAGGCTCCTGGGCAGGGGGGAGAGAGAGAGAGAGAGAGAGAGAGGAAGAAAGAAAGAACCTGGTTAATAACACACATCACAGTGCACAAGGACCTGGGTTCAAGCCCCAGCTCCCCACCTGCACGGGGAAAGCTTCATGAATGGCAAAGCAAGGCTGCATGTGGCTCTCTCTTTCCCTTTCTAGCTCCCCATTCCCTCTCAATTTCTCTCTGCCTCTATCCAATAATAAATAAATAAAAATGAAAGGAAGGAAGGAAGGGAAAGAAAGAAAGAAAGAGAAAGAAAGAAAGAAAGAAAGAAAGAAAGAAAGAAAGAAAGAAAGAAAGAAAGAAAGAAAGGGCCAGGTGGTGGCACACTCAGTTAAGGGCACATAGTACTATCTATTTTCAAAGATATACCCAAGGACCTGGGTTTGAGCCCTCACTCCCCACATGCAAGGTGAAAGCTTCACGAGTGATGAAGCAGGTCTGCAAGTGTCTATCTTTCTCTCTTCCTCTCTTTTTTTAAAATTTTAGTTATTATTTTAACAATGCAACCCCCACTAGGTCCTCTGTTATCCTTTATTATTATAATTATTTTTCCAGAGCACTGTTCACATCAGGGGACTGAGCCTGTGTTCTTGGAGTCTCAGAAATGAAAGTCTCTTTTCTTTTCTTCTCTTTTCTTTTCTTTTCTCTTCTTTTCTTTTCTTTTCTTTTCTTTCTTTTTTTGCCTCTGGGGTCATTGCTGGGGCTTGGTGTCTGCAATATGAATCCAATGCTTCTGGAGGCTATTTCCCCCCTTTTGTTGTCCTTGTAGTTTATCATTGTTTATCTTTGTTGTTGTTATTGTTGTTGTTGTTGCTGTCATTGTTTTTGGATAGTACAGAGAGAACTTGAGAGAGGAGGGGAAGATAGAGAGCCTGTGAAGTGACTCCCCTGCAGAAGGGGAGCTGGGGGCTCAAACCGGGATCCTTACACCGGTCCTCACACTTTGGCCATGTGAGCTTAATGGACTGTGCTACTTCCTGGTCGAAACATGAGAGTCTCCTTACCTAACCATTATGCTATCTACCCCTGGCCCTCTCTTCTTCTCTATCTCCTCTCCTCTCTCAATTCATCTCTGTCCTATCCAATAACATGGGAGAACTGACCACCAGGAGCAGTGGACTCATAGTGCTAGCTAGTACTGATTCCCAGAAGTTGAGGCAAAATAAAAGAAAATAGAGAGAAATAAAAAAGAAAGGGAAAAGGGAAGGAAGGAAGGGAGGTAAGGGGAGAGAGACAAGGAAGGAAGGGATGGCTTCCTCTTTGGGAAGCAGTGTGTATTCTCATTGCTTTACAGAGACTGTTTCTCTGATCATCTCCCCAGAGGACAATCTGACTTCTGGGTCTCTGCACAAGTGGTACTTGTCCTTCCAACTCAGCTAAACCACCAGTGAGGCACTGTCCAGAGCCCTCATGACAGCAATGGAACCTGACCCTCTCCCATGAGAGAGAGAAGCCATTACCATGTGTAGGGGCTGAACTGCAGCCCAGCTCTGCCGACTCAAAGCCTGTGGTTATTGCTCTCTATGCACCAGCCCAGTGAACCACCTGTTACCTCCTCACCCACACTCCTCAGCTACTCTGATTCTACTAGCTGTCTACAAAATGGAGGACCCCCAACCCTTCATCTGCACTATTCCAGCCTTTAGGTTCATGATTGGTCAACAATTTGTTTGGCTTTGTATGTTAACTGTCTTGTCAACCCCACCCATGTGTCCTGGAGCCCCACTTCCCCAGAGCCGTGCCCCACTAGGGAAAGAGAGAGGCAGGCTAGGAGTATGGATCCACCTGTTGACGCCCATGTTCAGTGGAGAAGCAATTACAGAAGCCAGACCTTCCACCTTCTGCATCCCACAATGACCCTGGGTCCATCCTCCCAGAGGGATAAAGAATAGGAAAGCTGTCAGGGGAGGGGATGGGATGTGGAGAGCTGGTGGTGGGAATTGTGTGGAGTTGTACCCCTCTTATCCTATGGTTTTGTCAGTGTTTACTTTTTATAAATAACAAAAGTGCATGTCACAGTGACTGCACTGTAAAAATAAAATAGGTCTTATCTCACCAGGATGAAATGTGACTGCAAAGCTCTCCCACCCCCAGCTGAGGTCCTTGTACAGCATCACGTACCAGGGGCCCAGAGTCCCCCGCTCCTGGTGGTTATAGAGCAGCAGCAGCAGCACTTGCCTTCTGCTCTCCCTGATTACCTAGTAAACACAATGGAAATCAACTGAAAACTCCACAAATACAACCAGGGTCTCTCGAAACTCACCAAGCCATAAGTGCGTGCAGACAGGTGTTGCCTGGACAGAAAGGGTTAGGCAGCAATTTCTGAAACTAAAAGGCTGCACTAAGGGATTTCTGGTGTGAGACTGGAGTTGGCATCTAAGGCTCACCATTTCACAGTCTGAGTTACAGAAACAGCCATTGAAAAAAGAAACAGAAAGCGAGAATCACCTAAGTCACAGGTGCGGCTCATGGACAGAAAGGAGTGAGGGAGAGATTCTCAGGCCCAAAAAATGTTCAGAGGCTACAGGCATGACATTAGGCTTGTGGCTGAGACACACTACTT
Organism: Erinaceus europaeus; assembly: GCF_950295315.1. NCBI lineage: Eukaryota > Metazoa > Chordata > Mammalia > Eulipotyphla > Erinaceidae > Erinaceus > Erinaceus europaeus. The sequence continues at coordinate 605,990 of NC_080165.1, read as the reverse complement.
CTGGGTCTGAATTTTAACACCAAGAAAACTGACCCCCAACCCACTAGGGAAAGAGGGAGACAGACTGGGAGTATGGATCCATTTGCCAACGCCCATGTTCAGCAGGGAAGCAATTGCAGAAGCCAGACCTTCCACCTTCTGCATCCCACAGTAACCCTGGGTCCATCCTCCCAGAGTGATAAAGAATATGAAAGCTGTCAGGGGAGGGGATGGGAGATGGAGTTCTGGTGGTGGGAACTGTGTGAAGTTGTATTCCTCTTATCCTATGGTTTTGTCAGTGCTTCCTTTTTATACATAAAAGAAGAGGAAGAGGAGGAAGTGGAGAAGAGGAGGATGAAGAAGAAATGTTTGTTGGCCCACCCAAATTCATATGAATTTCAAATAAAAGTTATTTGAAGACATTCATCATGAAAATGAAGATGTAATAGCAGAGCCATTAAACATTAGCAAGTTCTTAATAAATATTCATCCATTCATAAAAAAGATCTATCAAGCTGCTCCTATATGAAACCAGGCGGCTATGAGTTGACCTGGGGGCCAATTCGAAGTGCTGGGCACAGATGGGCTAGTCTGCAGCTAGGCTTGTGGTGCTGGGCACAGATGGGCTAGTGTGCAGCTAGGGTTGTGGTGCTGGGCACAGATGGGCTAGTCTGCATCTAGGGTTGTGGTGCTGGGCACAGATGGGCTAGTCTGCAGCTAGGGTTGTGGTGCTGAGCACCGATGGGCTAGTCTGCAGTTAGGGTTTGGTGCTGGGCACAGATGGGCTAGTTTGCAGCTAGGGTTGTGGTGTTGGGCACATATGGGCTAGTCTGCAGCTAGGGTTGTGTTGCAGTGCACAGATGGGCTATTCTGCATCTAGGGTTGTGGTGCTCTGCACAGATGGGCTAGTCTGCAGCTAGGGTTGTGGTGCTGGACCCAGATGGGCTAGTCTGCAGCTAGGGTTGTGGTGCTGGGCACAGATGGGCTAGTCTGCATCTAGGGTTGTGGTGCTGGGCACAGATGGGCTAGTCTGCTGTTAGGGTTGTTGTGCTGGGCACAGATGGGCTAGTCTGCATCTTGGGTTGTGGTGCTGGGCACAGATGGGCTAGTCTGCAGTTAGGGTTGTGGTGCTGGGCACAGATGGGCTAGTCTGCATCAAGGGTTGTGGTGCTGGGCACAGAAGGGCTAGTCTGCAGCTAGGGTTGTGGTGCTGGACACAGATGGGCTAGTCTGCCGCTAGGGTTGTGGTGCTGGGCACAGATGGGCTAGTCTGCAGCTAGGGTTGTGGTGCTGGACACAGATGGGCTAGTCTGCAGTTAGGGTGTGGTGCTGGGCACAGAAGGGCTAGTCTGCATCTAGGGTTGTGGTGCTGGGCACAGATGGGCTAGTCTGCAGCTAGGGTTGTGGTGCTGGACACAGATGGGCTAGTCTGCAGTTAGGGTGTGGTGCTGGGCACAGATGGGCTAGTCTGCAGCTAGGGTTGTGGTGCTGGGCACTGATGGGCTAGTCTGCAGCTAGGGTTGTGGTGCTGGGCACAGAATGGCTAGTCTGCAGATAGGGTGTGGTGCTGGACACAGATGGGCTAGTCTGCAGCTAGGGTTGTGGTGCTGGGCACAGATGGGCTAGTCTGCAGCTAACGTTGTGGTGCTGGGCACAGATGGGCTAGTCTGCATCTAGGGTTGTGGTGCTGGGCACAGATGGGCTAGTCTGCAGTTAGGGTTGTGGTGCTGGGCACAGATGGGCTAGTCTGCATCTAGGGTTGTGGTGCTGGGCACAGATGGGCTAGTCTGCAGTTAGGGTCTGGTGCTGGACACAGATGGGCTAGTCTGCCGCTAGGGTTGTGGTACTTGGCACAGATGGGCTAGTCTGCAGCTAGGGTTGTGGTGCTGGACACAGATGGGCTAGTCTGCAGTTAGGGTGTGGTGCTGGGCACAGAAGGGCTAGTCTGCATCTAGGGTTGTGGTGCTGGGCACAGATGGGCTAGTCTGCAGCTAGGGTTGTGGTGCTGGACACAGATGGGCTAGTCTGCAGTTAGGGTGTGGTGCTGGGCACAGATGGGCTAGTCTGCAGCTAGGGTTGTGGTGCTGGGCACAGATGGGCTAGTCTGCAGCTAGGGTTGTGGTGCTGGGCACAGAATGGCTAGTCTGCAGCTAGGGTGTGGTGCTGGACACAGATGGGCTAGTCTGCAGCTAGGGTTGTGGTGCTGGGCACAGATGGGCTAGTCTGCAGCTAGGGTTGTGGTGCTGGGCACAGATGGGCTAGTCTGCAGCTAGGGTTGTGTTGCTGTGCACAGATGGGCTAGTCTGCATCTAGCGTTGTGGTGCTCTGCACAGATGGGCTAGTTTGCAGTTAGGGTGTGGTGCTGGACACAGATGGGCTAGTCTGCAGCTAGGGTTGTGGTGCTGGACACAGATGGGCTAGTCTGCAGCTAGGGTTGTGGTGCTGGGCACAGATGGGCTAGTCTGCAGCTAGGGTTTTGGTGCTGGACACAGATGGGTTAGTCTGCAGTTAGGGTGTGGTGCTGGGCGCAGATGGGCTAGTCTGCATCTAGGGTTGTGGTGCTGGGCACATATGGGCTAGTCTGCAGCTAGGGTTGTGGTGCTGGGCACAGATGGGCTAGTCTGCAGCTAGGGTGTTGTGCTGGGCACAGATGGACTAGACTGCAGCTAGGCTTGTGGTGCTGGGCACAGATGGGCTAGTCTTCATCTAGGGTTGTGGTGCTCTGCACAGATGGGCTAGTCTGCAGTTAGGGTGTGGTACTGGACACAGATGGGCTAGTCTGCAGCTAGGGTTGTGGTGCTGGGCACAGATGGGCTAGTCTGCAGCTAAGGTTGTGGTGCTGGGCACAGATGGGCTAGTCTGCAGCTAGGGTTGTGGTGCTGGACACAGATGGGCTAGTCTGCAGTTAGGGTGTGGTGCTGGGCACAGATGGGCTAGTCTGCAGCTAGGGTTGTGGTGCTGTGCACAGATGGGCTAGTCTGCAGCTAGGTTTGTGGTGCTGGCACAGATGGGCTAGTCTGCAGCTAGGGTTGTGGTGCTGAGCACCGATGGGCTAGTCTGCAGTTAGGGTTTGGTGCTGGGCACAGATGGGCTAGTTTGCAGCTAGGGTTGTGGTGCTGGGCACATATGGGCTAGTCTGCAGCTAGGGTTGTGGCGCTGGGCACAGATGGGCTAGTCTGCAGCTAGGGTTGTGGTGCTGGGCACAGATGGGCTAGTCTGCAATTAGGGTGTGGTGCTGGGCACAGATGGACTAGACTGCATCTAGGGTTGTGGTGCTGGGCACAGATGGGCTAGTCTGCATCTAGGGTTGTGTTGCTGGGCACAGGTGGACTAGACTGCAGCTAGGGTTGTGGTGCTGGGCGCAGATGGGCCTGTTTTCAGCTCGGGTTGTGGTGCTGGGCACAGATGGGCTAGTCTGCAGCTAGTGTTGTGGTGCTGGGCACAGATGGGCTAGTCTGCAGCTAGGGTTGTGGTGCTGGACACAGATGGGCTAGTCTGCAGTTAGGGTGTGGTGCTGGGCACAGATGGGCTAGTCTGCAGCTAGGGTTGTGGTGCTGGGCACTGATGGGCTAGTCTGCAGCTAGGGTTGTGGTGCTGGGCACAGAATGGCTAGTCTGCAGATAGGGTGTGGTGCTGGACACAGATGGGCTAGTCTGCAGCTAGGGTTGTGGTGCTGGGCACAGATGGGCTAGTCTGCAGCTAACGTTGTGGTGCTGGGCACAGATGGGCTAGTCTGCATCTAGGGTTGTGGTGCTGGGCACAGATGGGCTAGTCTGCAGTTAGGGTTGTGGTGCTGGGCACAGATGGGCTAGTCTGCATCTAGGGTTGTGGTGCTGGGCACAGATGGGCTAGTCTGCAGTTAGGGTCTGGTGCTGGACACAGATGGGCTAGTCTGCCGCTAGGGTTGTGGTACTTGGCACAGATGGGCTAGTCTGCAGCTAGGGTTGTGGTGCTGGACACAGATGGGCTAGTCTGCAGTTAGGGTGTGGTGCTGGGCACAGAAGGGCTAGTCTGCATCTAGGGTTGTGGTGCTGGGCACAGATGGGCTAGTCTGCAGCTAGGTTTGTGGTTCTGGACACAGATGGGCTAGTCTGCAGTTAGGGTGTGGTGCTGGGCACAGATGGGCTAGTCTGCAGCTAGGGTTGTGGTGCTGGGCACAGATGGGCTAGTCTGCAGCTAGGGTTGTGGTGCTGGGCACAGAATGGCTAGTCTGCAGCTAGGGTGTGGTGCTGGACACAGATGGGCTAGTCTGCAGCTAGGGTTGTGGTGCTGGGCACAGATGGGCTAGTCTGCAGCTAGGGTTGTGGTGCTGGGCACAGATGGGCTAGTCTGCAGCTAGGGTTGTGTTGCTGTGCACAGATGGGCTAGTCTGCATCTAGCGTTGTGGTGCTCTGCACAGATGGGCTAGTTTGCAGTTAGGGTGTGGTGCTGGACACAGATGGGCTAGTCTGCAGCTAGGGTTGTGGTGCTGGACACAGATGGGCTAGTCTGCAGCTAGGGTTGTGGTGCTGGGCACAGATGGGCTAGTCTGCAGCTAGGGTTTTGGTGCTGGACACAGATGGGTTAGTCTGCAGTTAGGGCGTGGTGCTGGGCGCAGATGGGCTAGTCTGCATCTAGGGTTGTGGTGCTGGGCACATATGGGCTAGTCTGCAGCTAGGGTTGTGGTGCTGGGCACAGATGGGCTAGTCTGCAGCTAGGGTGTTGTGCTGGGCACAGATGGACTAGACTGCAGCTAGGCTTGTGGTGCTGGGCACAGATGGGCTAGTCTTCATCTAGGGTTGTGGTGCTCTGCACAGATGGGCTAGTCTGCAGTTAGGGTGTGGTACTGGACACAGATGGGCTAGTCTGCAGCTAGGGTTGTGGTGCTGGGCACAGATGGGCTAGTCTGCAGCTAAGGTTGTGGTGCTGGGCACAGATGGGCTAGTCTGCAGCTAGGGTTGTGGTGCTGGACACAGATGGGCTAGTCTGCAGTTAGGGTGTGGTGCTGGGCACAGATGGGCTAGTCTGCAGCTAGGGTTGTGGTGCTGTGCACAGATGGGCTAGTCTGCAGCTAGGTTTGTGGTGCTGGCACAGATGGGCTAGTCTGCAGCTAGGGTTGTGGTGCTGAGCACCGATGGGCTAGTCTGCAGTTAGGGTTTGGTGCTGGGCACAGATGGGCTAGTTTGCAGCTAGGGTTGTGGTGCTGGGCACATATGGGCTAGTCTGCAGCTAGGGTTGTGGCGCTGGGCACAGATGGGCTAGTCTGCAGCTAGGGTTGTGGTGCTGGGCACAGATGGGCTAGTCTGCAATTAGGGTGTGGTGCTGGGCACAGATGGACTAGACTGCATCTAGGGTTGTGGTGCTGGGCACAGATGGGCTAGTCTGCATCTAGGGTTGTGTTGCTGGGCACAGGTGGACTAGACTGCAGCTAGGGTTGTGGTGCTGGGCGCAGATGGGCCTGTTTTCAGCTCGGGTTGTGGTGCTGGGCACAGATGGGCTAGTCTGCAGCTAGGGTTGTGGTGCTGGGCACAGATGGGCTAGTCTGCAGCTAGGATGTGGTGCTGGGCACAGATTGGCTAGTCTGCATCTAGGGTTGTGGTTCTGGGCACGGATGGGCTAGTCTGAATTCAGGGTTCGTGTACTGGACTCAGATGGGCTAGTCTGAAGTCAGGGTTGAGGTGCTGGGCACTGATGGGCTAGTCTGAAGTCAGGGTTGAGGTGCTGGGCACTGATGGGCTAGTCTGAAGTCAGGGTTGAGGTGCTGGGCACTGATGGGCTAGTCTGAAGTCAGGGTTGAGGTGCTGGGCACTGATGGGCTAGTCTGAAGTTGGGCTTGAGGTGCTGGGCACAGATGGGCTAGTCTAAAGTCAGGGTAGGAGTGCTGGGCACAGTTGTGCTAGTCTTCAGCGAGGGTTGTGGTGCTGGGCTTAAATAGGCTATTCTCAATTAGGTTGGTTGCTGGCCACAGATGGGTTAGTCTGCAGCTATGATTGGGGATCTGGACTTAGGCTGACTAGTCTGCAGCTAGGGTT